>NW_026576271.1:97500-130753 GCF_028641065.1 Leucoraja erinaceus
AAAAGGTTGTCAGTACTTCTTTTACTTTGAATCTCATAGTTTCCATAGCTACTCTACTTGTTTCCCTTACCTCACATAATTCAATATCCTTCTCCTTGGTGAATACCGAAGAAAATACATTTTTCAATATCGCCTCCATCACTCTTGGCTCTGCAGATAGCTGTCCACTCTGTCTCTCCAATGGACCAATTTTATCCCTCGTTATCCTTTTGCTATTAATATAGCTGTAGAAACCCTTTGGATTTACTTTCACCTTACTTGCCAAAGCAACCTCATATCTTCTTTTAGCTTTTCTAATTTCTTTCTTAAGATTTTTTTACATTCCTTATACTCTTCAAGCACCTCATTTACTCCCTGATGCCTATAATTAGTGTAGATCTCCCTCTTTTTCTGAACAAGATGTCCAATTTCCCATGAAAACCAGGGCTCTTTCCAATTTTTACTTTCAACCGAACAGGAACATAAAGATTCTGTACTCTTAAAATTTCCCCTTTAAATGTCCTCCATTTCTCTTCTACATCCTTCCCATAAAACAAAATGTCCCAGTTCACTCCTTTTAAATCATTTCACATCTCATCAAAGTTAGCCTTTCTCCAATTAAAAATCTCAACCCTAGGTCCAGTTCTGACCCTCTCCATAATTATATTGAAACTAATGGTATTGTGATCACTGGATCCGAAGTGCTCCCCAACGCATACCTCCGCCACCTGTCCCGTCTCATTTCCTAACAGGAGGTCCAGCACTGCCCCTCCTCTAGTAGGTAGACATAGAGAGAGAGAGAGAGAGAGAGAGAGAGAGGGAGGGAAGAGAGAGAGGGGGGGGGCGTACAGAGAGACAGAGAGAAAGTGAGTGAGAGGCAGAGAGAGACTGGGGGAGGGAGAGACAGTGAAAGATAGAGAGAGATAGACAGAGAGACAGAGAGAGACATGGAGCAACGAAGAGAGACAGAAAGAGAGACAGAGAGAGAGGGGCAGGGAGAGAGAAAGAAAGAGGGAGAGAGAGAGAGAGAAAAGAGGGAGAAAGAGAGAGAGAGGGAGAATGAGAGGGAGAGTCAGAGAGAGAGAGAGAGAGAGAGAGGGACAGAGAGAGGAGAGAGAGGGATAGAGAGAGGCAGAGGAAGAGAGAGAGAAGAGAAAGACAGAGAGGGAGAGAGAGACAGAGAGAGAAAAAAGAGAGAGAGAGAGAGAGAGAGGGACAGAGAGAGGGAGACAGGCAGAGAGAGAGAAACTGAGAGAGAATGAGACAGAGATGGAGAGAGAGAAAGAGCGAGAATCAGTGAGAGACGGAAAGAGACATAGAAAGATGCAGGAGAGACAATGGGGGAGAGAGAGGGGCAGAGAGAAGAGGGGAGAGAGAGGGGTAGAAAGAGAGGCAGGGTGAGGGAGAGAGAGAGGGACAGGGTGGGAGAGAGAGAGAGAGAGAGAGACAGAGAGAGAGAGAGAGAGAAACAGAGAGAGAGAGACAGGGAGAGAGAGTGTGAGTTACAAAGAGAGAGAGAGGGACAGAGGGAGAGTGCTGGAGTAACTCAGCATGTCAGGCAGCATCAGTGGAGAAGATACTCACAAAGTGCTGGAGTAACTCAGCAGGTCAGGCAGCATCTGTGGAGAGAATGAATGAATGGGTGACATTTTGGGTCGAGACCCTTTGGTTTAGTTTAGTTCATTAGATGAAGCGCTGAAACAGGCCTTTCAGCCAGCAGAGTCCGCGCCAACCAGTGATCACCCCGTACACTAGCACTATCCTACGCACATTAGGGACAATTTAACAATTTTGCGGAGGCCGATTAATCTACAACCCTGAACGTCTTTGAAATGTTGGAGGAAACCGGAGCACCCGGAGTAAAAACCCACGCAGGTCAAGGGGAGAACATACAAACTCCACACAGACAGCACCCATAGTCAGGATCGTGCCCGGGTCTCTGGCGGTGAGGCAGCAACTGTACCGCTGCGCCACTGTGCCGCGCAGAATTATATAACGGTTTCCTCCACCATAAACGCACCCAATATGTGCTAGTAATGTCCTGTTTGCCAGCTGGTTGACACTCTGTGTTCCCCTCCTGCAGGGTTGAGGAGCCGTTGCTGTGGACAGAGAGACGGGGACATGAGTGGCCATTGAGGGCGGCCAGGGTGCCGGTGAGATCCCCCCACCCCCATCTGCTCAGTGTGAGGGCTGAGCTTCAAGGGGCTGAGCTTCCATTGAGGACCACATGACGGGGCACAACAAGGAAAAGCGTTATGAGTGCGACGTGTGTGGCAAGGCCTGGCAGTACCCGAGCCAGCTGGAGATCCACCGGCGGGGGCACACGGGAGAACGTCCCTTCGACTGCTCGGAGTGCGGCAAGAGCTTTGCCCGCTCCAGCAGCCTGCTGCTGCACAACCGCCTGCACTCCGGCGAGAGGCCCTTCAACTGCCCCGCCTGCGGCAAGAGCTTCAAGACGGTGGATGTGCTGAAGTTGCACCGGCGGGTGCACACGGGCGAGAGGCCCTTCACCTGCTCCACCTGCGGCAAGAGCTTTGCCCGGTTGTCGGGGCTGTGGGAGCACCGACGGGTGCACAGCAGTGTGCGGCCCTTCGCCTGCTCCGACTGCGGCAAAGGCTTCAAGTCGTCGCCAGAGCTGAAGCAGCACAGCCACGTGCACACTGGCGAGCGCCCCTACACCTGCAGCGACTGCGGCAAAGGCTTCACCTGCTCTGGCAACCTGCTGGTGCACCAGCGCATGCACACTGGCGAGCGCCCCTACACCTGCACCCAGTGCGGCAAGGGCTTCACTCAGTCCAGCAACCTGCTGGAGCACCAGCACACCCACACCGGCGAGCGCCCCTACACCTGCGCCCAGTGTGGCAAGGGCTTCACCCATTCCAGCAGCCTGATGAAGCACCAGCGCACCCACACCGGCGAGCATCCCTACACCTGCGCCCAGTGCGGCAAGGGTTTCACCCGGTCCAGAAACCTGCTGGTGCACCAGCGCACCCACACCAGCGAGCGCCCCTACACCTGCACCCAGTGCGGCAAGAGCTTCACCCGCTCCACCTATCTGCTGTCCCACCAGTGGGTGCACGCCGGTGACCGTCCCTTCCCCAGCCCGGTGTGTGGAGAGCTCTCTGCCACGGCCTCCCACACCCTGGCTCACCAGCACATGCACACCAGTGGCCAGCCCTACGACTGCCCGTACTGCGGTGAGGAGTTTGACAGCTCGCGGGGGTTGCGGCAGCACCGGCGGACCCACGCCGGCGAGCAGCTGCTCCCACTGTGACAAGAGAGCACGGGGGCTGCGGGAGCAACAGCGGTTACACACCGGAGAGAGACCCTTTGTGTGCACTGAGTGTGGCAAGGGTTTCACCCGCATGTCCGGCCTGTGGCAGCACCGACGTACTCACAGCGGTGAGTGTCCCTTCCACTGCCCGTCCTGTGTTAAGGACTTCACCCGCCTTGACCACCTGCTGGAGCACCGGCGAGTCCACACCGGCCAGCGCCCCTTCACCTGTCCGCTCTGTGGCAAGGCCTTTGCCCGCTCCTCCAGCCTGCTGGCACACTGCCACTTGGATAGGCGCTGTTCATGTAGACACAAAATGGTGGAAGGAATGGGTAACATTTCGGGTCGTTTCTTCAGTCACCCATTTGTTCTCTCCAGAGATGCTGCCTGTCCCGCTGAGTTACTCCAGCACTTTGTGTCCTTTTTGTAAACCAGTACCTGCAGTTCCTTGTTTCTAAACCATTCTGGTTAACCATCTCTGCACCTTCCCCAAAGCCTCCACATCAGTCCTGTAATGGAGTGACCAGAACTGTATGCAATACTCCAAATGCTACCTGACCAATGTGCCTTAAAGCTGCACATATACATTCCTCTCTCTCCCCTCTCCCCACTCTCCTCCCACTCGTACACAAATTCCCGCCACTCCAACCTCTCATGCCCCCTCCCCTCTCACACACTCCCTCTGTCACTCCTTGTCTCTCTCACACACTCTCTCTCACAAGCACCCTCTTTCTTGCTCTCTCTTACACACATTCCCTCTCTCTTGCTCTCTCACACACACACACTCCCGCTCTCTCTCTCATTGCAGATCTCGCCCCTCCCGTCTGGCAAATTGATTAAAAGATTGCTTTGGTTTACCTTTAACAATTTTGTTGCTGTCTGCTTTCTTTAAGAGATGTACTTCGACAACTGTGCCCTTTGGAATTCTTCAGAATTAAGGTTGCGCTATCAATAATGAAATAAAATGGCAACCATCCAAAAATGATAAGACATTATTCTCGCCTCCATACATATCTGTAGCCGTAGAGCAGTCGCGCACCTCCCCACTACTTCAAAGATTGTTCCTGCACTTGGCAATATGGTTTGGTGATTGGCAGCTGAAGTGCAGCAGCGGGGATACAGACAGCCCGGCACCCGGTTGAATCACCCCATGTGGGGGTCTGGGGGGTGAATCACCCCATGTGGGGGTGAATCACCCTATGTGGGGGTCGGGTGAATCACCCCATGTGGGGGTCGGGGGGTGGGGATGAATCACCCTGGTGTGTGGGGGGGGGAGAGGTAAATCACCCCGGTGTGGGTAGAAGGGGGGGGGGGGGGGGGGTGAATCGGTGCAGCTCGGTCAGTGACTGGGTGGGCGGAGGGACCAGACTGTCCCCAACTCTGCTGCAGCTGATGGGGATGTTGCTGGGTTTATGGCCCCGTATGTCCGCTGCCCGGAGCCGCGGCCCCGCTCCACCCGGCCCCGTGTGTGTGTGCGCTGCCGACCCACGGCCCATGACAGTGTGGTGGGAGCCAGTTTGGGGGAGTAAGGGATGGGAGGTAGCCAGCGTGGGGGAGTAAGGGGAATGGTAGGTAGCCAGCTTGGGGGAGTAAGGGACAGTCGGAACTGACAGCCCCGTGACGCCATTGCTGCCACGTGGAACAGCAGCAACACTCAACGCCTTCCTGACCGATCTCGGGCCTGGACCACCGAGGATGACACTCTCGTCGACCTCCCCGCGTGGCCTCACCCGTGGCCGTTGCCGCTGACCTTCACCAACTCACCGACACCGCCGACCCTCGCTGTCTCGCCAAAGCCGCCGACCCTTGCTGCCTTCCCGTTCATCCACTGACCGGCGCTTCCGACACTTCGCTCGTGTGCCACTCCACTCCCTGCAGGCCTCAACCAGGCCTGGAGTCTCCACGCTGCAGGCTCTCACACCACATGGTCTGACTGCACTGGGACCTTATGCTCCCCCTCCTCCAACAGGGAACCTCAATAGACAACACGTGCAGGAGCAGGCCATTCGGCCCATTGAGCCAGCCCCGCCAATGATTTTAGAACTGCCCATCTCTTTGTGGAGGATGAAAAGAAGGTATAAATTTCATTGATTATTCCAAAACAGTTCACTGCATCAAGGCAGCAATCAAGAGCCGAACGGCCCACCAAATTTAATGAGTGAGCTGCGCATGGAATATATCTTGCAAATTTGTTTTTTTCAAGGATTTTTTGCTGCATACCCTTGTACCTACCAGTCATGTTGGCAGCATTGTCACAAGACTGCCCTCGGCATTTTCTACAGTCAATTTTGAGCTCAGTCGTGAGATAGTTAAACACAAAATCAGCCATGCTTTCTCCTGAATGGTCTTTTAGCTCAAGGAAAGTTAAAAATCTCTCACTTGGTAAACCGTCTTCAGGTGATACATATCTGATAATTAAAGTCAACTGATCAGTATGTGAAATGTCAGGGGTGGAATCGACTGACAAGCTGAAATATCCAGCCTTTTTCAAGTCAGCCAGAATTGCATCCTTAACTTTACTTGCCATGAGTGGAATTATTTCCTCACATACAGTTTTTGACAAAAAAGAGGGATTTTCTGATCCGGAGTTTCCATACCGATTGATATGAGCCAGTAAAAATGGATCAAATTTGGAAACTAGCTCTAAAAGACCAAGATTATTGCCGTTATTTGGAGATCCAAATTGTTCATTGTCTCCTCTGAATTGTAAGCCTCGTTCTGCAAGAGTACATATTACAGCAACAATTCTCTCCATGACATGTACTGCTGCTCTGCTTTTATTTGTTCCTGTAGCTTTCAAGTTAACGTTTGCCCTCGCTTTCTTGTTAAGTAGATCAACATGGCATTCCTGTGTTTCTCTGAGTTTTCATGAGTGGATAAGATAGCGGTTTCGCCAATCATCAAACCCTTCAGAAGCTAAAGATGTAGCAGAAGAATAAGATGCAATGTTTGGAAAGAGTTTATAAACAAAGCAATATATCCGGCCTTTTGAGGGAGAATACACAAGCCACTAGGCTATATGTTTCTCCATTGACTTTTGTTGAATAAAAAAAGAGCCTTTGTGCAAGACCTAGACTGATTTTTGTACACTCGCTTGGAATTTGAAAATGGTCCACAACGATGTTGAACTTGAGAAGGGCCCTTTCTACCCAATAGGATACGTCCTCATGTGATAATTCTGTCCACAAACCAACGTCAGTTGCAGTACATCTATATTTGGCATCATCAATCAGTTCTATATTTTCATTTTAAGCTGGCATAATGGCTGCTTCCTCATATTCAGCTTGCTGTTCCATGTCCCGCTTCGCTGTTTCTGTTTCAGGGAGGATTTCTTCTGGCTGAATGCTAGTAGATGGCTGGATAGCTCCACCAGACTGATTTCCTTGTGTTAGTATCAATGTATCTGCTTCACCGCTGGCACTTGTTGCCTCTGTCTGTGGCTGACCCAAGAAAGCAGTGGTTGGTCTTAACTCCTTTACCGTATCATTTTCAAGTCACTTTCTCTTGCGCTTGCTAGCACAACTTTCAAATGTTTTACTCATGCTCAGATTAGATCTGAAAATAAAAAGAAAAATGAATCTTCAACAGTTATTAGAAAGGAAAACATGAAGGGGCATTCTCACAAAATGGGGTCCACTTGATAGAAGAAGAAAAAAATCTGTATAAAGGTTGGTAAATATTTCTTAAAGAATTGTTCCTTATTGACAATTATATTGCAAAATCTGTATCAAATCTGCTTGAAAAAGGCTAACATAACTAAACACACAGGTTCACTTCTTAATAAACAGCCAACTCACAAAGCAGTTTGGAAAACTTTACTAATTATCGGCCAATGGAAGGGACAAAGGTGAGGCCTCTGCTGCGGACAAACCGTTCGGTATCTGAGAGGGGGAGGTCAGAGGGGATGGTGAACACAGAGCAGGGATGAGGGTTGCGGTCGGAGGAAGGCAGGTGAGTGGACTAAGGCAGAGGTGCTGTCTGGTTGGGTGGGGGGGTGGTGGGTGGTCAGGGGGTAGGGGGGTATGATTACTGTAGTGCGTGGGGAAGAGCTGTAGTTACCAGTCGGAATTATGCTCAATGAAACATTCACAAATTATTTCTGCTTCAAATAAAGTCACAAACTAACAAAAGTGCGTAGTTACCAGTCGGAATTATGCTCAATGAAACATTCACAAATTATTTCTGCTTCAAATAAAGTCACAAACTAACAAATTCACCAATCAAGACATGAAATATACCACAATGACATGCAGCAAAATTATAATACAGTATCTCAACTCTTTGTTCACATTGCAATCAATGACATTTTTATTATTTCTTTCCACTTTCAAACAAAAATGTGGTTGGATTATTCAGCGTATGATCAACCTGTGTCAATAAATCCTGGACCTTGATAACATATATGCTTAATCATGCACACTACAGATTGATGCATGCATGTTTTCTGTGAAGGACCGAACATTATCATGGCACGGCCAAAGCATGTGTCGTTATTGCTATTGGTACAGAAACACTCTCGCTTCCCACATAGTAAAGAGTAGGAGTAAACGGGTCCTTTTCAGAATAGCAGGCAGTGACGTGGGGTACCGCAAGGCTCTGTGCTGGGACCACAGCTATTTACAATGTATATTAATGATTTGGACGAGGGAATTGAATGCAACATCTCCAAGTTTGCGGATGACACGAAGCTGGGGGGCAGTGTTAGCTGTGAGGAGGATGCTAGGAAGCTGCAAGGTGAATTGGATAGGCTGGGTGAGTGGGCAAATGCATGGCAGATGCAGTATAACGTGGATAAATGTGAGGTTATCCACTTTGGTGGCAAAACCAGGAAAGTAGGCTATTATCTAAATGGTGGCTAATTGAGAAAAGGGGAGTTGCAATGAGACCTGGGTGTCATGGTACACAAAACGTCACGCCGACATAAAATGTCACGCTGCCGGACTCGCGGAGTTACTCCAGTTTTTTTGTGTCTATCTTCGGTATAAACCAAGTTGCCAAGCCGGGGAAAATGACTCGCCGTTTAGGTTGCCCGGCGGCACTTTGAGTGGTCAGTGGCACCCGGGCAACTGTTAATTTTGAGCCCTGGACTACCACCAACAATATGGACCCGAAGATCGAAGGTGACAGAGAAACGGAGAAATCGTTCCGGGAAACGCCCCGGCTGATCGTCCATAGAGGCGAACGCGATCGGCTGCAACGAACGCCTCTACGTCCGCGATCGCCATTCCGGCCATCGTTTCCTGGTGGACTCCAGTGCCCATGGTAGTATCCTGCTCCCAAGCACTCGAGACATTCACGCCCGTAAAGTAGGACCTGTCCTCTCGGCCGTTAACGGGAGCGATATTCGCACATACGGCACGCGGACCGCGAACCTAAATTTCAACTCCCGCCAGTACAGGTGGAAGTTTATCATTGCTGACGTCGCCAAACCGATCCTGGGGGCTGATTATTTGCGTGCGTTCTCCCTTTTAGTCGATGTGTGAGGTGGTCGCATAGTCCATGTGTTGGACCCACGCCCTGCCATGCAGCACAACCCATCAACGCCCCTGCAGCAACTCGTCAAGGTAGCTGAGATCCAGCAAGCTTCGCAGCCCTGCTCGGCGACTTCCCAGGGTTGCTCACGCCCCAGTTCAATGGGGCCGCGCCCCGTCATGGCGTGATCCACCACATTCCCACCGAGGAACCACCGGTACATGTCCGCATGCGCCGTCTTCCACCCGATGAACTGCGCATCGCACGAGACGAGTTCCAACTTATGGAGGACATGGGGATTGTCCGGCGGTCGGATAGCCCCTGGGCTTCCCCGTTACACATGGTGCCCAACGCGTCCGGGTGTTGGGGACCTTGCGGTGATTACAGGCGTTTGAACGGAATAACCACAGCCGATCGGTATCCAGTCCCGAACATCTAGGTTTTCCTGGCCCATCTGGAGGGTGTGACTATCTTATCAAAGGTCGACCTCATCCGCGGGTATAATCAAATCCCGGTCCATCCGGACAACGTCCCTAAAATGGCCACCATTACCACTTTCGGCAGTTTCAAATGGCGCAGAATGCCTTTTGGTTTGAAGAACGCTGCTCAGGCGTTCCAAAGGCTAATGGATCAGGTCGGCCGGGGTTTGCCGTTCATTTTCATCTACCTGGATGTTATCCTGGTAGCAAGCAGCTCACAGGCGGAGCATGTCAGGCACCTCCGCCAACTTTTCAAACAGCTGCGCAAACACTGGTTGGTGATCAAGCCTGCGAAGTGCCAGTTCGGATTGCGGTCCATTTCTTTCTTGGGTCTCAGCATCACCTCCCATTGTGCGCAGCCACTGCCCGAGAAAGTCGATGCTATCCGTCACTTCCCGAGGCCCCTGTCGGTCAAGGGCCTACAGGAGTTTATCGGGATCGTTAACTTCTACCACCGATTTGTCCCATCAGCAGCTGCCATCATGCGGCCGTTGTTCCAATGCCAGGCCGGTAAGCCCAAAGACCTGGTCTAGTCTAAGGAGGCACACAAGGCATTCGAGGGGGCTCAGACCGCATTGGCCAACGCCACTATGCGGGAACACCCTAGTACGTCAGCCCAAACGGCCCTCACCGTAGATGCTTCCGACGTCGAGGTAGGCGCCGTCCTCGAGTAGCGTGAATGTAGTCACTGGATGCCGCTGGCATTTCTCAGTAGGCAGCTGCGAAGTTAAGTATAGCGCTGTCGACCGGGAGCTCCTCGCACTTCACCTAGCGATCCGCCATTTTCGTTATTTCCTGGAGGGTCGCGCTTTCACTGCATTCACAGATCACAAGCTACTAACGTCCGCGTTGACCAATGTATCTGTCCCCTGGTCTGCCAGACAGCAACAGCACCTCGCCTACATTTCCGAATTCAGTCTGATATTCGGCATATGGCAGGGAAGCTGAACGCTGTGGCTGATGCGTTGTCCCGTCCAGCGTTGCCCAAAGTCTCAGCGCGTAGCTTAGGCGTTGATGAGGAGCTGGCCGCTGCCCAACAGGCGGATGCCGGAATGGAGGTTTATCGCAATGCTGAATCAGGGCTCAAGCTGGTTAAGGTGCCCTGTGGCTTTGCCGGTGTGCAACTCCTTTGCGATATCTCCACGGGAAAAGCTCATCCCATTGTTCCAGTCGCTTGGCGGCGGCGGATTTTCGACACTGTCCACAGCCTGGCGCACCCGTTGCGTTGTTCTTGGGTCCTCCTAGGCATCGGAACAACGCTTAAGGAAGACCTCAAAGCCTCCTCAGCCGAGTTGGTTTATGGCTCGGGTTTGTGAGTTCCTGGAGATTTCCTGTCCGTCCCCCGGGATCAAGAGGGCCCAGCTTCGGCGGTGTTAGCTGACCTTCGCGAACGGGCGCGCGCTTTGGTCCCAGCTCCCACTTCCCGGCATGGTTCGTCTGCTGTGCATGTTACACAGATCACACAAACATCTATCACAGTGGACCCACTGTGATGGAAGGCAAAGTCTTTTCTCTCCCCTGTTCTCCATGTCTCTCCCGATTTCCAAGCCCCAGGCGGGCGATGATAAGTCCCACGGCCATTTTAGGCCGTGCCGGGCGATTTACGGCCCCACTCCCGGTCTAAATGTCAGTGTTGGAGCCCCCAGCGGGCGCTGGAATATCCCACGGCCATGAAGCTGTGCCGAGAGATGTACGACCCCGCTCCGGGTCGTTCCAACCCCGCAACACGGGCTGGAGAAGTCGGTCTCTCCCCCTGGACCCGCGAGCTCCCGATGTCCTGACAGTCCACCGGACCTGTGGCTATGTTGCTGGAGCCTCCGAGCCCCAGGAGTCGAGTCGCAGCAGCGAGTCACCACCGCTCCCCACGATCCAAGGCCGGCCAGCCCCACGATTGTGAGTAGTCCACAGCTCCGCAGCTCCGCAGTCTCCCGAGCCCCCGGGTGGTTCAGGTTGGAGGCCGCTCCACGGTGCTAGGCCCCAACGACAACGGAGACCCGACAGGGAAAAGGTCGGGTCTCCCGGACAAGGAAGAGATTTTAAACGCTCCCCCCCCGCCCCCCGCCCCCCACATATACACATTTAAAACCAGTATTAAAAAACACCAACACTACATTTAACTAGACAAAAAATAAAAAAAAGACAGACAGCCTGTAGGGGCCGCTGCAACTGGTGAGTCGCGCCACCAAAATGCCAGTTGGGTCCTGTTGTTTCCTATTGAGATGGGAGATGGATGGAGATGGTTTCTTTACTCTGTTCTCTGTCAGCGTTTGCAGTGTTAAGATCAATTTGTCAGAGTCGGGGGAACTGTTTGCACTCACGGATGGCTTTATCAGTTCAGCTACCATGACCATTCTAAAAGCACATCTAAACTCCTTCGCTGCTGGATTTTCTCGGAATCCGCCCTTTCGCTGAATGGTAGAGAACAAATTCTCAACAACATCCCGATTAAGCCGAGATGGGAACATAAAACGAGCTTTCTTTCATGTGCTGCCACAGCTGTGAAATACAAGAAATTGCAAGCTGCCGTCCCTTAACAAACTATACATTTTTTGCTCCATGCACCTTTAAGCTTTGTAGTGCAGGCAAGCATGAATCGAAGAATGACATGCGCAGATTTATCAGACATGGGCCGCCTCAAATTTATTTTGTTGCTGTTAAATGAATCAAACAGTCAATCTATCATTTCAATGAACTCTGCTGTATAAACAGCCTCCCCAGGTAACTTTCCAAGAGCTGCATAGGTGTAGACGCCTGCTGCTACCGAATGGCTAAGCACCTGCACTGCCTTGTTAACTCTCATTTTAGAGAAACTGTTAAGAACAAAGTGGCCTCTGATTAGTTTATGGGCTTTCCTAATGGGCAACTGCGAATCATGTTCATAAAATGCATGAATATGTGTCCATTTGATATGTGTCTTTCTCCCACACTCTCGATTGACTTAAAAAACATACTTCTCCAAATTTGATCTAGTGTTTTTTAGTGTGGCGGGTCATACATGCAATAGATTTGGCTCACCCATTGATGAAGAAAGCATGCTCTTCTGTCACACCCAAGTTGGTGTAGAGTCGAACATTACTTGAGCCTTGATCACAAACCACGGCCTTAGGCTGTAGTCCAATTGCCGTAACCTTATGTAAACATTCAAAGAGTTATTAGTTTGCCAGCTGTTGTGCAGTCCCGTGACAGAAACTAACCTACAGGTTGTTTCCATTTCCCCATCAGGCCTCTAACCATGAAAACGAGAGTATGGTTGGCAGGCCGTGACATCTTCCCTAGGGATCAAAAGTCCTCAAAACCCTCTACTGAATCTTCACTAATATTATACGTGAGGCATGCACATAGACTCATTTCATCAAAAGAGTGGGAAACCCCGGTTTTATTTCAACATTATGCAACCACCTATGCAGGGATGTAATTGATGGAAGTTTGAAAATGCACTGGCAGAACTGGTATGCACGGGGACTCTGGTGGTAGATGGACAACGGAACTAACTTGTCTAAATAACTCCATCGTCTTCCTCTTGCTCGTCTAAGTCCTGACGTATTAAGCAGTTGCGATGCAAAGAAAGACAGTGCTGGTTCTTGTAAAAATTCACCAGCGCCTCTGATCAGCTCACTAGTTGTCTTACTTTCGCTAGTATTCTTTTCCGTTGATAGTTTAATCTGATGTATGGTGGCAAAAACAGGAAAGTAGACTATTATCTGAATGGTGGCCGATTAGGAAAGGGGGAGATGCAACGAGACCTGGGTGTCATGGTACACCAGCCATTAAAAATAGGCATGCAGGTGCAGCAGGTAGTGAAGAAGGCGAATGGTATGTTAGCATTCATAGCAAAAGGAATTGAATATAGGAGCAGGGAGGTTCTACTGCAGTTGTACAGGGTCTTGGTGAGGGAGGGAGAGTGCAGTGGAGAGATACGTTTATTTGGCCTTCCATCACAGTTATGTGATGGATGTTTATGTTAAATGTAATTATGTTGTGTCTGGGGTCTATTTGTGTGTAATGTATGGCTGCAGAAACGGCATTTCGTTTCGACCTCCAGGGGTCCAAATGACAAATAAATTGATTCTGATTCTGATTCTGATTCTGATTGGTGAGACCACACCTGGAATATTGCGTACAGTTTTGGTCTCCGAATCTGAGGAAGGACATTCTTGCCATAGAGGGAGTACAGAGAAGGTTCACCAGACTGATTCCTGGGATTTAGGCCATTTGGAAAAATGGGCTGAAAGATGGCAAATGGAGTTTAATGCTGATAAATGTGAGGTGCTACACCTTGGCAGGACAAATCAAAATAGGACGTACATGGTAAATGGTAGGGAATTGAAGAATACAGTTGAACAGAGGGATCTGGGTATAACCGTGCATAGTTCCTTGAAGGTGGAATCTCATATAGATAGGGTGGTAAAGAAAGCTTTTGGTATGCTAGCCTTTATAAATCAGAGCATTGAGTATAGAAGCTGGGATGTAATGTTAAAATTGTACAAGGCATTGGTGAGACCAAATCTGGAGTATGGTGTACAATTTTGGTCGCCCAATTATAGGAAGGATGTCAACAAAATAGAGAGAGTACAGAGGAGATTTACTAGAATGTTGCCTGGGTTTCAACAACTAAGTTACAGAGATAGGTTGAATAAGTTAGGTCTTTATTCTCTGGAGCGCAGAAGGTTAAGGGGGGACCTGATAGAGGTCTTTAAAATGATGAGAGGGATAGACAGAGTTGATGTGGACAAGCTTTTCCCTTTGAGAATAGGGAAGATTCAAACAAGAGGACATGACTTCAGAATTAAGGGACAGAAGTTTAGGGGTAATATGAGGGGGAACTTCTTTACGCAGAGAGTGGTGGCGGTGTGGAATGAGCTCCCAGTGGAAGTGGTGGAGGCAGGTTCATTGGTATCATTTAAAAATAAATTGGATAGCCATATGGATGAGAAGGGAATGGAGGGTTATGGTATGAGTGCAGGCAGGTGGGACTAAGGGGAAAAAAAATTTGTTCGGCATGGACTTGTAGGGCCGAGATGGCCTGTTTCCGTGCTGTAATTGTTATATGGTTATATGGTTATGTCAGGGCTTTCATATGAAGAAAGACCGGATAGACTTGGTTTGTACTTGCTAGAATTTAGAAGATTGAGGGGGGATCTTATAGAAACTTACAAAATTCTTAAGGGGTTGGACAGGCTAGATGCAGGAAGATTGTTCCCGATGCTGGGGAAGTCGCGAACAAGAGGGCACAGTTTAAGGGAAGGGGGAAACTGCCTTTCAGGGTCCCTACCTGGTCGGAGAGGCAGCTTTTCTCCGGGCTGCAGCTTCGACCCGTCCTCGCGGCCTACCAGCGGGCCTGGAGCGGCATTTCCTGTCGCGGACCGCCCAGAACCTCAGCTTCGGCGGTGGCACAGCGCTGGAGCGCTATCATCGAGCGTGCGATGCCTTGCCTGGGTCGCAGCGCTGGAGCTCCGGTGAGCTGACACCGCCGGGAACAACATCGCGGAGCTGCGGGACTGTGGAGCGACCAGCTGCGGGCGGCGGCGCCGAACTTTACACCGGGAGCCTGGGATCTCGTGACGAGATCGCCAGTTGTGGAGCTCCATCTGGTGCGGCCTTGTCGGCTTCGGAAGCCGCGGCCTCCAGTACGGAGGCGGCCGTTCCAGGGTTCCCATGCCGCTGTGAGGACTCTCCCGACGCTGGAGCACCACCACCCGGCGAGAACGGCCAGGAACATCGGGCCTCCGTAGAGGCAACTGTGGGGGCCTCAATAGGCCCGACTATGGGTGAACTGGGGTTGGGGACTGGACCTTGTGCATTCCCTCATAATGGGAACCATTGTGGGGGGATGTTCTTTATGTTTAAGACTCTCATTGGTGTATTCTTTATTCTGTATTTTTTTTTTGTGTGCTGCAAAATGGCAAAAAGCATTTCACTTCATTACACCTCGGTGTATGTGAATGTGACTAATAAAAACCTTTGAATACTTTGAGGAAAAGGGGTGAAATCTTTTAGGACCGAAATAAGGAAAACATTTTTCACACAGAGAGTGGTGAATCTCTGGAATTCGCTGCCACAGAAGGTAGTTGAGGCCAGTTCATTGGCTATATTTAAGAGGGAGTTGGATGTGGCCCTTGTGGCTAAAGGGATCAGGGGATATGGAGAGAAGGCAGGTACGTGATACTGAGTTGGATGATCAGCCATGATCATATCGAATGGCGGTGCAGGCTCGAAGGGCCGAATGGCCTACTCCTGCGCCTATTTTCTATGTTTCTATGTACTCTTTTTTTGGATGCGGAAGGTACGCTGTCTTTCCTTCTTCAGAGCTCTTCTGTAATTTACATTTGGTGTGAATTGAAGATCAGGTGTATCAGGAGCTGGTGATACCTCACATTATTAAGAGGTTACTTTCATCGTTTTCTGTGTTTATCAACTCACACAGTCACAGCTTCCATCTGGTCTTCCACAGGCCCACCCGATCTGATCTCCAGCTGATCTGATACAGAGGTCATCTCATTTACAAATCATCGCCATGACAATCCCTTTTGACTGAACAGAATGATTTGGAAATAAACACATCACCCCCACCCCCCCATCATTCTGAAGAAGGGTTTCGGCCCGAAACGTCACCCATTTTCTTCGCTCCGTAGATGCTGCTGCACCCGCTGAGTTTCTCCAGCATTTTTGTGTACCATAGAAATAAACACAACTGGTTTGTTTAATGGCGCAGTGGAAAACTTCCTGGATCTTCACTTCTGTAACTTATGTCACCCCATGACCAAAGCTTCAAAGAGTTGCCAATCTTTGAAGCCGGGATGAGGCTGGGGGCGGGACCCTTGTCACGTGCGGAGGGCAGGACAATGGGAGCGCCGGAAGTTACGTCATTCGGCTGTCACGTGCCGGGGCGGGGGTGAATGAATGGAGGTCTGGTGTCACGTGTGCCGGGGGGACGTGTGAATGGATGTTTATCACGTGTGGGGGGGGTGGGTGAATGGAGGTTTCGGGCACGTGTCCCTTCTTCAGTGAATGAATGGAGGTCTGCTGTCACGTGTCGGGGGGACGTGTGAATGGAGGTCTGGTATCACGTGTCGGGGGGCGTGGGTGAATGGAGGTCTGGTGTCACGTGTCAGGGGGGTGGGTGAATGGAGGTCTGGTGTCACGTGTCGGGGGGGGTGGGTGAATGGAGGTCTGCTGTCACGTGTCAGGGGGGTGGGGTGGTCTGGTGTCACGTGTCGGGGGGGTGGGTGGGGGTGATGGAGGTCTGCTGTCACGTGTCGGGGGGGGGTGGGTGAATGGAGGTCTGCTGTCACGTGTCGGGGGGGTGGGTGAATGGAGGTCTGCTGTCACGTGTCGGGGGGGTGGGTGAATGGAGGTCTGCTGTCACGTGTCGGGGGGGGGGTGAATGGAGGTTTGGTGTCACGTGTCAGGGGGGTGGTTGAATGGAGGTCTGCTGTCACGTGTCGGGGGGACGTGTGAATGGACGTGTATCACGTGTCGGGGGGGGTGGGTGAATGGAGGTCTGGTGTCATGGAGGGCAGGACCAGATCCTAGAGGAGCAAGATAGACCACTCCTCCGAAATCCAATGGACTGACGTGTGGTACGTGACGTAACAACTCGGCTGCCATTTCTTAATGCGACACGTGACTTCCGGTATGCCACCCGCTGTGATCCAAAGCAAAGATTATAGAGCTCCTCTATAATCCTTGATCCAAAGCAAAGATCCTCGAGTATCTTGTAGCGGGAACAGCCCCCTCCTTTGCGTAGTTTCCCTTGCATTGTATTGTGCAGTTTCCCTTGTATTGCTTTAACCCACACTGCACAAAATTAAATTTAACGTATATATATTTTATATATTTACATGAATGTGTGTCTGTGTGTGAGAGGCAAGTTAGAAATAATAAAGTTTATTCTCATGGATCAGAAGCAACTTTGATTTAAATAATCACTATTAATTTATTTGTCTTGTAAGATGATATACATAAACCATAAAGGCAATTATATATATAATTATATAGTAATAATATATATATGCATATATATATATTTATACACACACATATATATATATACACATACATATATACACACATACATATATACACACAAACATATATACACATATACATACATACGTATAACCATATAACCATATAACCATATAACAATTACAGCACGGAAACAGGCCATCTCGGCCCTACAAGTCCATGCCGAACAAACTTTTTCCCCTTATTCCCACCTGCCTGCACTCGTACCATAACCCTCCATTCCCTTCTCATCCATATGCCTATCCAATTTATTTTTAAATGATACCAATGAACCTGCCTCCACCACTTCCACTGGGAGCTCATTCCACACCGCCACCACTTTCTGTGTAAAGAAGTTCCCCCTCATATTACCCCTAAACTTCTGTCCCTTAATTCTGAAGTCATGTCCTCTTGTTTGAATCTTCCCTATTCTCAAAGGGAAAAGCTTGTCCACATCAACTCTGTCTATCCCTCTCATCATTTTAAAGACCTCTATCAGGTCCCCCCTTAACCTTCTGCGCTCCAGAGAATAAAGACCTAACTTATTAAACCTATCTCTGTAACTTAGTTGTTGAAACCCAGGCAACATTCTAGTAAATCTCCTCTGTACTCTCTATTTTGTTGACATCCTTCCTATAATTTGGCGACCAAAATTGTACACCATACTCCAGATTTGGTCTCACCAATGCCTTGTACAATTTTAACATTACATCCCAGCTTCTATACTCAATGCTCTGATTTATAAAGGCTAGCATACCAGAAGCTTTCTTTACCACCCTATCTATATGAGATTCCACCTTCAAGGAACTATGCACGGTTATACCCAGATCCCTCTGTTCAACTGTATTCTTCAATTCCCTACCATTTACCATGTACGTCCTATCTTGATTTGTCCTGCCAAGGTGTAGCACCTCACATTTATCAGCATTAAACTCCATCTGCCACCTTTCAGCCCATTCTTCCAAATGGCCTAAATCACTCTGTAGACTTTGGAAATCCTCTTCATTATCCACAACACCCCCTATCTTGGTATCATCTGCATACTTACTAATCCAATTTACCACACCTTCATCCAGATCATTGATGTACATGACAAACAACAAAGGACCCAACACAGATCCCTGAGGCACCCCACTAGTCACCTGCCTCCAACCCGATAAACAGCCATCCACCATTACCCTCTGGCTTCTCCCATTCAGCCACTGTTGAATCCATCTTGCTATTCCTGCATTTATACTCAACAGTTGAACCTTCTTAACCAACCTTCCATGAGGAACCTTGTCAAAGGCCTTACTAAAGTCCATATAGACAACATCCACTGCTTTATCCTCGTCAATTTCCCTAGTAACCTCTTCAAAAAATTCAAGAAGATTAGTCAAACATGACCTTCCAAGCACAAATCCATGTTGACTGTTCCTAATCAGACCCTGTTTATCTAGAGGCTTATATATATTGTCTCTAAGTATCTTTTCCATTAATTTGCCCACCACTGAAGTCAAACTAACAGGTCTATAATTGCTAGGTTTACTCTTAGAACCATTTTAAACAATGGAACAACATGCGCAGTACGCCAATCCTCGGGGACTATTCCCGTTTCTAATGACATTTGAAATATTTCTGTCATAGCCCCGGCTATTTCTACACTAACTTCCCTCAATGTCCTATGGAATATCCTGTCAGGACCTGGAGACTTATCCACTTTTATATTTTTCAAAAGTGTCAGTACTTCTTTTACTTTGAACCTCATAGTATCCATAGCTACTCTACTAGTTTCCCTTACCTCACATAATTCAATATCCTTCTCCTTGGTGAATACCGAAGAAAAAAAAATGTTCAATATCTCCCCCATCTCTTTTGGCTCTGCAGATAGCTGTCCACTCTGTCTCTCCAATGGACCAATTTTATCCCTCCTTATCCTTTTGCTATTAATATAGCTGTAGAAACCCTTTGAATTGACTTTCACCTTACTTGCCAAAGCAACCTCATATCTTCTTTTAGCTTTTCTAATTTCTTTCTTAAGATTCTTTTTACATTCCTTATACTCCTCAAGCACCTCATTTACTTCATGCTGCCTATAATTATTGTAGATCTCCCTCTTTTTCCGAACAAGATGTCCAATTTCCCTTGAAAACCATGGCTCTTTCCAATTTTTACTGTTTCCTTTCAACCGAACAGGAACATAAAGATTCTGTACTCTTAAAAGTTCCCCTTTAAATGTCCTCCATTTCTCTTCTACATCTTTCCCATAAAACAAAATGTCCCAGTTCACTCCTTTTAAATCATCTTGCATCGCGAGATGATATACACATACATATGCACACATACAAATACACGCATACATATGGATACATTTATATGCATACATACACACATATAAACATATATATACATACATATATACACACATATACATATACATGCATATATACACATACATGCATATATGCACATACATATATATTTATACATATGATCATTTTCCAACGATCAATAGATTTACGATCAGTTCCTGTGGATTGAAGGATAGCTAATGCTATCCCACTTTTCAAGAAAGGAGCGAGAGAGAAAATGGGGAATTACAGACCAGTTAGCCTGACTTTGGTGGTGTGAAAGATGCTAGAGTCAATTATTAAAGATGTAATAATGGGGCATTTGGATAGCAGTAAAAGGATTAGTCCAAGTCAACATGGATTTATGATTTTATAATGCATTTAAGCCTCTCCCATTTTTATGAGATGCATTCCTGGAATATGTAGGAAGTTTATTGTAACCTAGTGCTACATGCCTGAACAATGGATGATATATCACTTAAATGCAATTGTTTTCAGTTGTGTGGATAGACCTGTATATTGAAGATGCTATTTGCCTCTAATATGTGAATTTACCTTAAATGTAGAAGAGCTTATTAAAATCTTCTTACAAAGACCATTAAGTATTTTCTTTCAATCCTCTTTTGGACCCAAGGCATAGCAGAGCTGCCAACTCTCACGAAGAGGTAAGGGAGGGAGAGATGGAAGGGAGGGAGAGAGGGAAGGGAGGGAGATCGAGAGAAGAGAGGGGGAGAGAGGGGAGAGAGAGAGAGAGAGAGAGAGAGAGAGATCGAGAGAAGATAGGGAGAGAGAGATGGAGAGAAGAGAGGGGAGAGAGAGATAGAGAGAAGAGAGGGGAGCGAGGGGAGAGAGAGATCGAGAGGGGAGAGAGGGAGAAGGGGGGAGAGGGGAGAAGGGGGGAGAGGAGAAGGGGGGAGGGAGAAGGGGGGAGGAGAGGAGAAGGGGAAAAAGGGGGGAGAGGGAGAAGGGGAGAGGGAGAAGGGACAGGGAAAAGCTCCTCTAGGATCTTTGGGGAGAAGGGGGAGAGGGAGTGGAACGATACCACATTATCGCGCAGCCATTCCATTCCGACCAAAGGTTATAGAGCAGAGCTCCTCTAGTATCTTTGATTGTGACCGCCACCACCGAACCCCCCAGCCCACCATTGCACCCAAAGATGATAGAGCAGAGTTGTATAATATTTGATTGCACCCTTCTTCACGGCGGGATTGTGATCTTTGCTTGTGATGTCTTGACAATTCGAGGGACATAACGGGTAACAGCCGCCCATTCTCGGACTTGAATCTGAGCTCGAAAAATCTCCTGGTCACTGGGCCTGATGTGCCCCGTGGGCCATATTGTGGAGACCAATCCCTTACAAGAACAAAACCAAAAACGTACAGAAGTGTTAAAATTGTCTTTATTTGTTATGGTAAGTAAAGATCTATTAAAAATAAGTCTAATAACTTTCTAATGTACCGACAAACCCAGTTTCCCAATGGCCGTTGATGGGAGAACAGAAAATAACATTTTCACGACAGAATAGCGACTGAAAATAATAATAATATTTTCTCACCTTTCTTTTTTATTGGGGAACCTAAAGAGTGACAGGTTGGGTCGTTTAGATTTACGATTAGAACAATTGATAGCAGAGCAGTGAGATGAAGATTTAGATAAGGACGCCATGACAGTGTGGGGGAAGCCCAATAAAATGGCGTCGATAATCACACACGTGATACTACGTGTTTTTCGAGGAGTAGTCTATCTTGCTCCTCTATAATCTTTGGTGGAAACTGCCAGCCAGGCGGAAAAGAAATGACTCTTGCTGAAGAGAGAGAGCTCGAAGTGGTAAGGGAAGGCGTCACCTACGTAACAGGAGACCGTCACAGTAAAGACCCACATTGGCATGCTAGCTATCCTTGGTTGGAAGACCCAACTTCTCTACCAAATAATAAAAGGACAGTGGAAGCCACATTTCTCAGGACGGAGAGGCAGCTATCCAGGGAACCTGAATGGAAACGTGCCTACACAGCTCAGGTGCACCACATGGTGGACCGAGAGGCTGCAATCAAATTGTCCGAAGACATGATTGCAAACTGGAAGGGACCAGTGTGGTATGTGAGTCACCTTATTGCTCCAAACCCCCACTCTGTCACGACCCCAGTGAGACTAGTGTGGAACAGCAGCCAAAAGTACAATGGTGTCAGCTTAAATGATTTGCTGATGAAAGGTTCAGACATCCTCTACCAAATTCGCGCCGTCCTCCTCAGATTCAGAGGCGGAATCTATGCTGCTCTGGGAGACATAAAGAAGATGTATAACTCAGTCTGGTTGGAGGATCGTGAAGTACACTTACACAGATTCCTCTGGCGAGATTCCGAGGACGAGGAGCTGGGAGAGTATGCTATCACAAGAGTGAACATCGGAGACAAACCTGCGGGGTGCATTGCACAGTTGGCAATGCGTGAGACTGCTAATCTTCCTTCTTTTACCCACCTCAAGGATGAGCAGCAAATACTCCAGAAAGACAGCTATGTTGACGACATCCTCACATCTCACAACAGCCTCGACCAGTTGAGAATCATCACAGCAAATGTGGAACGAATCCTGAAAGCTGGTGGGTTTGAGCTCAAGCCTTGGGTTCTGTCTGGCCAAAGTGGGAGGAAGGAGGGCAGTGATACTTTAAAGAAAAGCAAAACAAAAAGCATGATCCTACCAAACCAAATGCATGATGATGATAACAAGGCAATGGTCTGGGCTACATTGTTGAAGAGGACATGCTCCACGTTATGGTGGGAATCAATTTCTCCAAGAGAAAGATAAAGATGCGGCTTGGTCAAGGCCTTCTACAAGAGCAAATCAAAACTCAGATGCCAAATCCCCTAGCAAGAAGAGAGCTTCTCAGCCAGGTAGCAGGGCTATATGACCCCATCGGCATAGTGGCTTCTGTTAAGCAAAAGGGAGCGATTCTAGTACGCAGAGCTTTCCAAGAAGCAAAAGAGGGAAGCTGTTCGGTCAGAGACACATGGGACATGGCACTCTCAGATGGACTCAGGGAGGATGCAATTAAGCTCTTTGGAGAGAACGTACAACTTGGAAAAGTCAAGTTCGTCAGGGCACTGACTCCCTCTTGCTCCGCAACTGAACCCTTGGGAATCACCTTTTCTGATGGAAGTGAGCAGACCTATGGGGCGGTGATGTACCTGAGATGGGATTCAGACCATGGCCCAATTGTCAGACTTGTGGAATCCAAGGCCAAGTTAACTCCCTTGGACCACAGAGGAGACGCTGTTAAAGCAGAGATGTGCGGAGCAGTGTTCGCCTCATGCTTAAAGAAGTATTTTGAGCTACACAGTCAAATTCAAGTGGAGAAGTGGTATCATCTTGTGGATAGCCAAACAATCCTTGGTGCAATACAGCGAGAAAGCTATGGATTTCAGACATTCTTCGCCAATCGGATTGGAGAGATTCAAACAAGCACCAACATTCAGGACTGGCGGTGGATTCCTGGCCCACAAAACATCGCTGATGTAATCACCAGAGGTGCCAGCCCTCAAGACCTTGATCAGTATTCGGAGTGGCAAAATGGACCGAAGTTCCTGGTGTTGCCTGTGAGTGAGTGGCCAATAAATTCAGCTAAAGAACTGGCTGCCTCTGCCAGAGAGAACATCAACAAGTTACAGAAGAAAGCTTTTGTTGCAGCACTATCAAGAGCCAAAGTAGAGAAACAAGAAACGGAACCAACAAACCCAACGAGACCACCTGCAGGGTCAGCTATTCAGAACCTTGTTGATGTCAAGCGGTTCAGCATTCTAACACAACTGATCAAGACAGTCGCATGGATTTGGAGAGCAGCGAAGAGGTTTCTTGGCAAGAACAAAGCCCTAAACGATCCAAAGTGGGAGGCCATCTCTTTGACAGGAGTCATTACAATAAGAGAACGAGAAAATGCTCTAAAAGACATTTTTTGTGCTGCGCAATTGGGCACAACTTTCCCAAGCACCACAACAGATCGACTGGTAGCCTATAAAGACCAAGTTCAAACCTAGACTTCAAAGTTTGACTTTAAAGCGTCGATCTCCCAAGTGGTTCCATTGGAAGATCGAGTGGGAGGTGTCAAGTCAAACTGAAATGAAAGAACAGGTGCAGAGAAATGCTACATTGAAATCACGAGACAGTGATTAAAGTGGGCGGAACCCCAGCCTGCCGAGTTCTGCCTGGGGGTCAAAAGGGCACACAGCACCAGAAGCCAGTGAAGAAGACAGAAGAGACTTGCGGGTGACAAAACTTGAACAGTAAATCAAAAGGACTGTCCGAAAAGACTGTCGCGATAGCCAGAAAAGGCAAGCAGGACTGATTGTCTACAGACCCGATTGGCAGCCGGTAAGGACTGAACTCTAAATGAACTGAGCCGAAGACTGCAGCCCCAGAGACTCTGTTTAACCCTTTAATATCTGAGAAACTTGTCTGGCTAACGTGTTGATTGAGAAAGTTTGAAATATTGGTGGTGTTTGTTAACCAAGATGACAGGGTGATGATAGTGTTTGTTGTCTATGTAAAGTGCATCCTGCTTCATTGTGGGGTTAAGGGCTAATGTGAGCTCATTTCTAATACTTATATGCTATGTGTGGCGTTAGTTTAAATAATTGCATTTTAAAAAATATAATAAAATGTGTTAAAAACAGTAAAGATTCACATGATATTAAGCTAAAAAATTGGTGACAGTAGTGGGCATTATCTGTATTTTTCATTTAATGAAATGTGAAAATTATTTAAAAAGCAAAATGGCTGCTATGAGTTGGAATGTTACATACGTGTAATTTTCTGTTATTTATATTTGGTTACAGTAATGTGTATATTTTTTACCTTTGGGTCTAAAGGTTTTTCACCTGGTAAAGACTAAAACTGCTAAAACTGCTAAAGACTAATCTTCCAAAATAAAAGGAGGAGAAAATAAAAGGTGGAAAAGAAGTGTTTGGCCTGAATCCAGTTCATCATTTCGGGGTAGATAAATCAAATCCCTTTCAAGCCGGGATTCTGCAAAAACATTAGAAGACTTGACAGTAACTTTGAGGGTATGAGACGTGAATTGGCCAAGATTGACTGGCGATTAATTCTAAATGGGTTGACGGTGGATATGCAATGGAAGACATTTAAAGACTGCATGGATGAACTACAAAAATTGTTCATCCCAGTTTGGCAAAAGAATAAATCAGGGAAGGTAGTGCATCCGTGGATAACAAGGGAAATCAGGGATAGTATCAAAGCGAAGGATGATGCGTACAAATTAGCCAGAAAAAGCAGCATACTGGGAGAAATTCAGAGACCAGCAGAGGAGGACAAAGGGCTTAATTAGGAAAGGAAAAATGGATTATGAAAGAAAACTGTCCGGGAACATAAAAACTGACTGCAAAAGTTTTTTTAGATATCTGAAAAGAAAGAGATTAGTTAAAACAAATGTAGGTCCCTTGCAGTCAGAAACAGGTGAGTTGATCATGGGGGACAAGGATATCGCGGGCCAATTGAATAACTACTTTAGTTCCGTCTTCACTAAGGAATACATAAATAAACTGCCGGAAATAGCAGGGGACCGCGGGTCAAAGGAGTTGGAGGAATTGAGTGAAATCCAGGTTAGTCGGGAAGTGATGTTGGGTAAATTGAATGGATTAAAGGCCGATAAATCCCCAGGGCCAGATAGGCTGCATCCCAGAGTACTTAAGGAAGTAGCTCCAGAAATAGTGGATGCATTAGTAATAATCTTTCAAAACTCTTTAGATACTGGAGTAGTTCCTGAGGATTGGCGGGTAGCAAACGTAACCACACTTTTTAAGAAGGGAGGGAGAGAGAAAACGGGGAATTACAGACTAGTTAGTCTAACATCGGTAGTGGGGAAACTGCTAGAGTCAGTTATTAAAGATGGGATAGCAGCACATTTGGAAAGTGGTGAAATCATTGGACAAAGTCAGCATGGATTTACGAAAGGTAAATCATGTCTGACGAATCTTATAGAATTTTTCGAGGATGTAACTAGTAGCGTGGATAGGGGAGAACCAGTGGATGTGGTGTATCTGGATTTCCAGAAGGCTTTCGACAAGGTCCACATAAGAGATTAGTATACAAGCTTAAAGCACACGGCATTGGGGGTTCAGTATTGATGTGGATTGAGAACTGACTGGCAAACAGGAAGCAAAGAGTAGGAGTAAACGGGTTGGATGAAATTGGATGATGATGAGGATGGTGACTGGTGGGTTTACCTTGTGTGTGAAACTCAGGAGATAATTACACTCAATATTGGAATAACTGAGTAAATACAGCATTTTATTATCACATCTACTGGCTTGTGTTCTCCTCAACCCAAAACTCACATTTTTTTAAACAGCCAAACCACCCAAATCACAGTGACACAGATGTTAGAGCTGCTGCCTGCCTCACAGTGCCGGAGACCAGGGTTCAATCCTGACCTCGAGTGCTCTCTGGGCGGAGATAGCACGCTCCCTGTGGCCACGAATGAGTGGGGATGTAGGTTACTGGACCTCCATAAATTGCCTGTAGTGTGTAGGGAGCGGATGGGAAAGTGAGAGAACAGAACGAGTGTGGTCGGCACGGACAGAGGGGCTGAAGGACAAGTTTCCATGCTGTGTCTCAAAACTAAACTCAATCAGAACATCACTACAGATACAAGAAGATTGACACATACTCATCATAACACAACAATAGATACTCTCATTCCCCAATGCCCTTGACATTTGTTATCCTCCAATAACCTTTAGACAATAGACAACAGGTGCAGGAGTAGAGGCCATTCGGCCCTTCGAGCCAGCACTGCCATTCAATGTGATCATGGCTGATCATCCCCAATCAGTTCCCCGTTCCTGTCTTCTCCCCATATCCCCTGACTTCGCTATCTTTAAGAGCCCTATCTAGCTCTCTCTTAAAAGCATCCAGAGAACCGGACTCCACCGCCCTCTGAGGCAGAGAATTCCACAGACTCTTAACTCTCTGTGAGAAAAAGTGTTTCCTCGTCTCCGTTCTAAATGGCTTACTCCTTATTCTTAAACTGTGGCCCCTGGTTCTGGACTCCCCCAACATCGGGAACATGTTTCCTGCCTCTAGCATGTACAAGCCCTTAACAATCTTATATGTTTCAATGAGATGCCCTCTCATCCTTCTAAACTCCAGAGTGTACAAGCCCAGCCGCTCCATTCTCTCAGCATATGACAGTCCCGCCATCCCGGGAATTAACCTGGTGAACCTACGCTGGGCTCCCTCAATAGCAAGAATGTCCTTCCTCAAATTAGGGGACCAAAACTGCACACAATACTCCAGGTGTGGTCTCACCAGCCCCCTGTACAACTGCAGAAGGACCTCTTTGCTCCTAGACTCAACTCCTCTTGTTATAAAGGCCAACATGCCATTGGCTTTCTTCACTGCCTGCTGTACCTGCATGCTTACTTTCATAGACTGATGAACAAGGACCCCCAGATCCCATTGTACTTCCCCTTTCCCCCCTTCCCATTTAGAAAGATGAGGTTCCATGTCTCAAGGCATCCAATGCATGTTTGAGCTCAGTAAATTCCCATTTTCCTTTGCCGAATAAGGTTTGACAAGATGTATTTTACACTGACACAAACACTTTCAACAGAAGTGATGTCTGAACCCTGAGCAGGAGAGGAAGAGGAAGGTCCTGTAGTTTCATAAGACACAGCGTGAGACTGGGGAAGTCAGTGTGTCACCGTGCTTGGAGCTTTGCTGCCCAGTCTCTGGACTCGTTCACCATCAGTCTCTTCCCACAAGGTAGGCGACCTTATTACAGGTTCACTTCAGGTAAAGGTGTGGTTTAAATGGGAACTAGAAACGGAACTCTGTGTTCAATACTTTTTTTAATGTATTTATTTATTTGTTTAATATAATTGTATTTATTAGTAGTGTACATTACAATAATATAAGCCAAAATACCATGAAAAGAAGAAAAGTAAAGAGAGTTAAACAGGATAGTAAGTGTGTGAAAGAGTGATCAAAAGAGACCCTTAGACATGAAAAGTTTGAAACGGAGTTAAGAAGCAAGCCATAGAAAAAGAAAAAGAGAAAAAGAAAACAGGAGATATATTAAAAGTTTAAAACAGAGCTAAAAGGGATAAACCAACTTTGTATTTTTCCTCCCCCCTCACCAGGTCCTGAAACCATTTATTTTCAGAATTCTGTTGCACCTTATACTTGTAGTAAGTCGAGAAATGGAGCCCAAATCTTTTGGAAATGGTCTGGTTTGCCTGCTAGAAGGAATCTCATATCTTCCAGGTGTAACGTTTCGAACATATTTGAAATCCACATATTTATTGTTGGTGTTGGGGCGTTTTTCCAGAATTTAAGTATGAGTTTTTTCCCCATTATTAAACCGTAATTAAGTCGGCTCTTTTGGGACACAGTTGGCTCAGGGCTGCCTTCCATTGTTCCAAAAATAATGTATTCTGTGTTCGGTTTCAGTTTTATTTTAAATAATTTTGTAAATATTTCAAAACTTTCATTCCAAAATGTTTGGATTTTTCTACAAAAAACAAAGGAATGTGCTATAGTTGCTTCATGGGATAAACATTTATCACAGATGGGGGAGACATTTGGAAAAAGTTTACTTATTTTAGTTTTTGAATAATATAGTCTATGTAAAGTTTTACATTTCTAACGTGTGACATTCCACTCCTACAACCATTTATTAGACTGTATCAGTCTGTTCTGCTTTTGATTTTACAAGGATATAGAAACGTAATGAATAATGAAGAGAGACACAAAATGCTGGAGTAACTCAGCGGGACAGGCAGCATCTGGAGAGAAAGAATGGGTGATGTTTCGGGTCGAGACCCTTCTTCAGATCCAGACTTCTTTGACCCGAAACGTCACCCATTCCTTCTCTCCAGAGATGCTGCCTGCCCCGCCCAGTTACTCCCGCCCAGTTACTTGTCTCTATTCGGTATAAAGCAGCATCTGCAGTTCCTTCCAACATGAAACTTTATCAATGTATTTCTGTCTCCATTATTTCCACTAGAAACTTAATGAATCTAAATGATCAGCATCTGCCATTTTACCCATTTGGGCTTTCTGGTCAATCTAATGTGTTGCTGCTCATGTGGGTTTTATTTTTCCTATTTCTCCGGCAATCCTCTGGGACTGATTGAGGATGTTCAACGTCCTCGCCGTTCTGTTGCCCGCTCGCTTAATTAATTGACTGACAAGTGAGGTACAAATGAGTTAAAACCATTCTACTGAGAAGCAGGAAGGAAGTGGGTCAAGAATGAAACTGTCGACGTACAGATGAGTCGTTTCAGTCAAGGCAAAGCGACTGAATGTGGTTGTGAAATCCCAGATGTCAGCAGTGACAATATTCCAGTGGCAGATTCCACAGAGGAATGGTCCTTCCCCGTGTAGTTGTGTGTGGTTAATTCACAAATGGTCCTGGCCCAGGGTTTTCAAAGAGGCTGTGTTCAATACAACATTTGCCAACTAGCTATTCACTGCAGCTTTCCTTTGCAAATAATTTAGTGGCCCTGTTCCGTTCAAGATCACACGACCATCAAACATTCTTCAGTATGATTTTACACATCATCACCACTTCAAATGGTGACATTTGTTTTAGAGAAATGAAAAGGTGGTTATGTGGGTATTTTCACAGAGGCTGTGAAGGTCTTGGTGCACTCTGTGATGTTGAACTTGGAGAACACTGCAAGATGGTTATGTGGGTTATTCACAGAGGCTGTGAAGGTCTTGGTGCACTCTGTGATGTTGAACTTGGAGAACACTGCAAGATGCAGGAACTATTTGGATGCTAATGAAAATATTGGCTGCAGGTTCCTCCTTGAGTGAAATTAAAAGCTCGGGAGAAAATTTACATTCAATATTGTACTAAGTTTGAAAATAATGTATGATCCTGATTCTCAAATGTACCTCATTTGTAACCCCCTAAACCCACCGTGATGTGCTACATTTGGATATAGATTTAAACTGCTATAATGGTATATGGACATATAATGGTAGATGGACACACTGATCTGTTTTGTTGTCAATGCCTACTATGTTCTGTTGTGCTGAAGCAAAGCAAGAATTTCATTGTCCTATCAGGGACACATGACAATAAACTCACAAGGACCAGCAATGTCTTTCCAAGTTATGATGGTGACTAACTGGGTCAATTTGTGCCACTCCACTAACATGACCAAACAATTCTGGGTACGGATTGTGTTTGCATATTGTGGATATATTTTCTAGCATCGATGTACAGTCATCAATGTAATGGGGATAGAGTTCGGGGACAGGGCCAGTGTACACCTGGAACACAATGTATCTCTCGTGTCTATATCTCTAGGCTGTGAAGATCTTGGTGCAACTCTGTGAGGTTGGGCTTGGAGAACACCAAATGACAGAGGGGAAAACTAGTGATTGTGAAGATCTTTGCTGGAGGTTCTACCTTGAGTGAAATTCAGAACTGAGGAGAAATTTGCTCTCAATATTGGACTTACTTTGACAAATTGTAGTAGTTTGATGATCATATGCAGTTGATTGGTGACCTCCTAAGTCCCACCTCCGCCATGATCTGATGCAATGAATATTAGTTTGATCTATCGGACCAACTACAGCATGAACAGGCAAGAATATTCACCGTTCCATTTATTACAAAACAACAGATTCTGTCATTTGCCATTATCATAGACATTTCGAACATCACACAGTCATCTGCTTGAACATGTATTACTGGAAACTATTCTAACTTCAGTTGTGAATAGCATTCATTATACTTGTCTTTCTCCAGGCTGGTTAGCATTCTGCAAAAAGCTTTTTTTTTTACCTCACCAACGTGACTAAACTGAACTAAACTGAATTGAACTGGAAGGGACGTGATTTATTCCCAGAGGTTGTGAAGGTCTTGGTGCAAACTGTGCCGTTTGATTTGGAGAAAACTGAAAGTTGCAGAAGAAATTGGATGATGATGAGGCTGGTGACTGGTGGGTTTACCTTGTGTGTGAAACTCAGGAGATAATTACACTCAATATTGGAATAACTGAGTAAATACAGCATTTTATTATCACATCTACTGGTTTGTGTTCTCCTCAACCCAAAACTCACATTGTTTTAAACAGCCAAACCACCCAAATCACAGTGACACAGATGTTAGAGCTGCTGCCTGCCTCACAGTGCCGGAGACCAGGGTTCAATCCTGACCTCGGGTGCTCTCTGGGTGGAGATAGCACGCTCCCTGGTGGCCACGAATGAGTGGGGATGTAGGTTACTGGACCTCCATAAATTGCCTGTAGTGTGTAGGGAGCGGATGGGAAAGTGAGAGAACAGAACGAGTGTGGTCGGCACGGACAGAGGGGCTGAAGGGCAAGTTTCCATGCTGTGTCTCAAAACTAAACTCAATCAGAACATCACTACAGATACAAGAAGATTGACACATACTCATCATTACACAACAATAGATACTCTCATTCCCCAATGCCCTTGACATTTGTTATCCTCCAATAACCTTTAGACAATAGACAATAGGTGCAGGAGTAGGGCCATTCGGCCCTTCCAGCCAGCACCGCCATTCAACGTGATCATAGCTGAACATCCCTAATCAGTACCCCGTTCCTGCCTTCCTCTTCCTCTCCTGCTCAGGGTTCATACATCACTTCTGTTGAAAGTGTTTGTGTCAGTGTAAAATACACCAGGGCCCTGTACAACTGCAGAAGGACCTCTTTGCTCCTAGACTCGATTCCTCTTGTTATAAAGGCCAACATGCCATTGGCTTTCTTCACTGCCTGCTGTACCTGCATGCTTACTTTCATAGACTGATGAACAAGGACCCCCAGATCCCATTGTACTTCCCCTTTCCCCCTTCCCATTTAGAAAGATGAGGTTCCATGTCTCAAGGCATCCAATGCATGTTTGAGCTCAGTAAATTCCCATTTTCCTTTGCCGAATAAGGTTTGACAAGATGTATTTTACACTGACACAAACACTTTCAACAGAAGTGACGTCTGAACCCTGAGCAGGAGAGGAAGAGGAAGGTCCTGTAGTTTCATAAGACACAGCGTGAGACTGGGGAAGTCAGTGTGTCACCGTGCTTGGAGCTTTGCTGCCCAGTCTCTGGACTCGTTCACCATCAGTCTCTTCCCACAAGGTAGGCGACCTTACTACAGGTTCACTTCAGGTAAAGGTGTGGTTTAAATGGGATCTAGAAACGGAACTCTGTGTTCAATACTTTCTTTTATTTATTTATTCATTTGTTAAATATAATTGTATTTATTAGTAGTGTACATTACAATAATATAAGCCAAAAATAACATAATACATTTCCTGTACCACTTTATATTTTAAACTTTGAAAAGAAGAAAAGTAAAGAGAGTTAAACAGGATAGTAAGTGTGTGAAAGAGTGATCAAAAGAGACCCTTAGACATGAAAAGTTTGAAACGGAGTTAAGAAGCAAGCCATAGAAAAAGAAAAAGAGAAAAAGAAAAAAGGAGATATATTAAAAGTTTAAAACAGAGCTAAAAGGGATAAACCAACTTTGTATTTTTCCTCCCCCCTCACCAGGTCCTGAAACCATTTATTTTCAGAATTCTGTTGCACCTTATACTTGTAGTAAGTCGAGAAATGGAGACCAGATCTTTTGGAAATGGTCTGGTTTGCCTGCTAGAAGGAATCTCATATCTTCCAGGTGTAACGTTTCGAACATATTTGAAATCCACATATTTATTGTTGGTGTTGGGGCATTTTTCCAGAATTTAAGTATGAGTTTTTTCCCCATTATTAAACCGTAATTAAGTCGGCTATTTTGGGACACAGTTAGCTCAGGGCTGCCTTCCATTGTTCCAAAAATAATCAATTCTGCATTCGGTTTCAGTTTTATTTTAAATAATTTTGTAAATATTTCAAAACTTTCATTCCAAAATGTTTGGATTTTTCTACAAAAAACAAAGGAATGTGCTATAGTTGCTTCATGGGATAGACATTTATCACAGATGGGGGAGACATTTGGAAAACGTTTACTTATTTTAGTTTTTGAGTAATATAGTCTATGTAAGGTTTTAAATTTCTAACGTGTGATATTCCACTCCTACAACCATTTATTAGACTGTACCAGTCTGTTCTGCTTTAGATTTTACAAGGACATAGAAACGTAATGAATAATGAAGAGAGACACAAAATGCTGGAGTAACTCAGCGGGACAGGCAGCATCTGGAGAGAAAGAATGGGTGATGTTTCGGGTCGAGACCCTTCTTCAGATCCAGACTTCTTTGACCCGAAACGTCACCCATTCCTTCTCTCCAGAGATGCTGCCTGCCCCGCCCAGTTACTCCTGCCCAGTTACTTGTCTATATTCGGTATAAAGCAGCATCTGCAGTTCCTTCCAACATGAAACTTTATCAATGTATTTCTGTCTCCATTATTTCCACTAGAAACTTAATGAATCTAAATGATCAGCATCTGCCATTTTACCCATTTGGGCTTTCTGGTCAATCTAATGTATCGCTGCTCATGTGGGTTTTATTTTTCCCATTTCTCCGGCAATCCTCTGGGACTGATTGAGGATGTTCAACGTCCTCGCCGTTCTGTTGCCCGCTCGCTCAATTAATTGACTGACTAGTGAGGTACAAATGAGTTAAAACCATTCTACCGAGAAGCAGGAAGGAAGTGGGTCAAGAATGAAACTGTCGACGTACAGATGAGTCGTTTCAGTCAAGGCAAAGCGACTGAATGTGGT
>NW_026576272.1:0-5000 GCF_028641065.1 Leucoraja erinaceus
TCCCCCTTAACCTTCTGCGCGCCAGAGAATAAAGACCTAACTTATTCAACCTATCTCTGTAACTTAGTTGTTGAAACCCAGGCAACATTCTAGTAAATCTCCTCTGTACTCTCTCTATTGTGTTTACATCCTTCCGATAAGGGGGCGACCAAAATTGTACACCATACTCCAGATTTGGGTCCTCACCAATGCCTTGTACAATTTTAACATTACATCCCAGACTTTCTATACTCAATGCTCTGATTTTATAAAGGCTAGCATACCAAAAGCTTTCTTTACCACCCTATCTATATGAGATTTCACGTTCAAGGAACTATGCACGGTTATACCCAGATCCCTCTGTTCACCTGTATTCTTCAATTCCCTACCATTTACCATGTACGTCCTATTTGATTTGTCCTGCCAAGGGGTAGCACCTCACATTTATCAGCATTAAACTCCATCTGCCATCTTTCAGCCCATTTTTCCAAATGGCCTAAATCACTCTGTAGACTTTGGAAATCCTCTTCATTATCCACAACACCCCCTATCTTGGTATCATCTGCATACGTACTAATCCAATTTACCACACCTTCATCCAGATCATTGATGTACATGACAAACAACAAAGGACCCAACACCTATCCCTGAGGTACCCCGCTAATTACCTGCCTCCAACCCGATAAAGAGCCATCCACCATTACCCTCTGGTTCTCCCATTCAGCCACTGTTGAATCCATCTTGCTATTCCTGCATTTTACCCAACAGTTGAACCTTCTTAACCAACCTTCCATGAGGAACCTTGCCAAAGGCCTTACTAAAGTCCATATAGATAACACCCCCTGCTTTACCCTCGTCAATTTCCCTAGTAACCTCTTCAAAAAAATTCAAGAAGATTAGTCAAACATGACCTTCCAGGCATAAATCCATGTTGACTGTTCCTAATCAGACCCTGTTTATCTAGATGCTTATATATATTGTCTCTAAGTATCTTTTCCATTAATTTGCCCACCACTGAAGTCAAACTAACAGGTCTATAATTGCTAGGTTTACTCTTAGAACCCTTTTTAAACAATGGAACAACATGCGCAGTACGCCAATTCTCGGGGACTATTCCCGTTTCTAATGACATTTGAAATATTTCTGTCATAACCCCGGCTATTTCTACACTAACTTCCCTCAATGTCCTAGGGAATATCCTGTCAGGACCTGGAGACTTATCCACTTTTATATTTTTCAAAAGTGTCAGTACTTATTTTACTTTGAACCTCATAGTATCCATAGCTACTCTACTAGTTTCCCTTACCTCACATAATTCAATATCCTTCTCCTTGGTGAATACCGAAGAAAAAAAATTGTTCAATATCTCCCCCATCTCTTTTGGCTCTGCAGATAGCTGTCCACTCTGTCTCTCCAATGGACCAATTTTATCCCTCCTTATCCTTTTGCTATTAATATAGCTGTAGAAACCCTTTGGATTGACTTTCACCTTACTTGCCAAAGCAACCTCATATCTTCTTTTAGCTTTTCTAATTTCTTTCTTAAGATTCTTTTTACATTCCTTATACTCCTCAAGCACCTCATTTACTTCATGCTGCCTATAATTATTGTAGATCTCCCTCTTTTTCCGAACAAGATGTCCAATTCCCCTTGAAAACCAGGGCTCTTTCCAATTTTTACTGTTTCCTTTCAACCGAACAGGAACATAAAGATTCTGTACTCTTAAAATTTCCCCTTTAAATGTCCTCCATTTCTCTTCTACATCTTTCCCATAAAACAAAATGTCCCAGTTCACTCCTTTTAAATCATCTCGCATCGCATCAAAGTTAGCCTTTCTCCAATCAAAAATCTCAACCCTAGGTCCAGTTCTGACCCTCTCCATAGTTATATTGAAACTAATGGTATTGTGATCACTGGACCCGAAGTGCTCCCCAACGCATACCTCCGCCACCTGTCCAGTCTCATTTCCTAACAGGAGGTCCAGCACTGCCCCTCCTCTAGTAGGTACCTCTATGTATTGCTGCAAAAAACTATCCTGCACACATTTTACAAACTCCAACCCATCCAGCCCATTTACAGAATGTGTTTCCCAGTCTATGTATGGAAAGTTGAAATCTCCCACAATCACTACCTTGTGCTTACTACTAATCTCTGCTATCTCCTTACATATTTGCTCTTCCAATTCTCGTTCCCCGTTTGGCGGTCTATAATACACCCCTATAAGTGTTGCTACACCTTTCCCACTTCTCAATTCCACCCAAATAGCCTCCCTAGATGAGCCCTCCAATCTATCCTGCCAAAGCACTGCTGTAATATCTTCCCTGACTAGCAATGCAACACCTCCACCTCTTGCCCCTCCAATTCTATCACACCTGAAGCAACGAAATCCTGGAATATTTAGTTTCCAATCACAGCCCTCCTGCAACCACGTTTCACTGATCGCCACAACATCATACTTCCAGGTGTCTATCCAGACTCTAAGCTCATCCACCTTTCTTACAATGCTCCTAGCATTAAAATATGCACATTTAAGAAAACCCCCGTCTCTTATTCTCTGTTTATTTTCTTTTTTTTCTTTCTCCTCTTGTGTCCGAGTGCTTCCCATTTCTGCTTCCTGCCTCCCATTCTGTCTACTATCTTTCGCTATTTGAGTCCCTCGCCCCAACCATTCTAGTTTAAAGTCTCCCCAGCTGCCTTTGCAAATTTCCCCGCTAGGATATTGGTCCCCCTCGGGTTCAAGTGCAACCCATCCTTTCTGTACAGGTCCCACCTTCCCCAAAAGACGTCCCAATGATCCAGGAACTTGAATCCCTGCCCTATGCCTCGTTGAGATAATAATCCATGCATCAGCGAGATTCATAACAAGAGGATTTCAGTATAGGAGTAAATAGGTTCTTCTGCAGTTGTTTAGGGCTCTGGTGAGAGCACATCTGGAGTATTGTGTACAGTTTTGGCCTGTTGGCCTTCATAACAAGAGGATTTCAGTACAGGAGTAGAGAGGTTCTTCAGCAGTTGTACAGGGCCCTGGTGAGACCACAGCTGGAGTATTGCGTACAGTTTTGGTCCCCTAATTTGAGGAAAGACATCCTTGTGATTGAGGCAGTGCAGCGTAGGTTCACGAGATTGATCCCTGGGGTGGCGGGACTGACATATGAGGACAGATTGAAAAGACCAGGCTTGTATTCAGTGGAGTTTAGAAGGATGAGGGGATATCTTAAAGAAATATATAAAAAATGATACAAGGACTGGACAAGCTAGATGTAGGAAAAATGTTCCCAATGTTGGGCGTGTTCAGAACCAGGGGCCACAGTTCTAGAATAAATGGGAGGCCATTTAAGACTGAGGTGAGAAAAACGTTTTCGCCCAGAGAGTTGTGAATTTGTGGAATTCCCTTCCACAGAGGGCAGTGGAGGCCAAGTCACTGGATGGATTTAAGAGAGAATTAGATAGAGCTCTAGGGGCTCCTGGAGTCAAGGGATATGGGGAGAAGGCAGGCAGGGTTTATTGATTGGGGACGACAAGCCTAGTCTTTTCAATATTTTCTCATAAGACAGTCCCGCCATCCCAGGGATCAATCTCGCGAATTTACACTGAACTGCCTCAATCACAAGGATGTCCTTCCTCAAATTAGGAGACAAAAACTGTACGCAATATTCCAGATGTGGTCTCACCAGAGCCCTACACAACTGCAGAATAATCTACGTGAAGTTTCTTGGATGTGGCCTTGGCAGATTACAGCTAATTTAATGCGGATTACCAATGTGAAAAAGTTCCTTCACCCCTGGTCTAGTAGCTGCAACCACAAAAACGCGGTCACCAGGTTAATTCCCGGGATGGCGGGACTGTCATATGCTGAGAGAATGGAGCGGCTGGGCGTGTACACTCTGGAGTTAAGAAGGATGAGAGGATATCTTATTGAAACATATAAGATAATTAAGGGTTTAGACACGTTAGAGGCAGGAAACATGTTCCCGATGTTGGGGGAGTCCAGAACCAGGGGCCACACACAGTTTAAGAATAAATGGTCGGCCATTTAGAACGAAGACGAGGAAACACTTCTTCACTCAGAGAGTGGTGAGTCTGTGGCCATTTGGGACTGAGGCGAGCAGGAACTTTTCCACCCAGAGAGTTGTGAGTCTGTGGCCATTTCGGACTGACATGATGAGAACCATTTCCACCCAGAGTTGTGAATCTGTGGCCATTTGGGACTGAGGTGACGAGAAACGTTTCCACCAGAGTTGTTAGTCTGTGGCCATTTGTGACTGAGACGAGGAGAAACGTTTCCACCCAGAGAGTTGGGAGTCTGCCTCAGAGGCCGGTTCTCTGGAGAGAATTATTTCAAGAGAGAGCTAGATAGGGCTCTTAAAGATAGCGAGAGAGAGTCAGGGGAAATCGGGAGAAGGCAGGAACGGGGTACTGATTGGAGATGATCAGCCATGATCACATTGAATTCCGGTGCTCTATCGAAGGGCCGAATGGCCTCTACTCCTGCACCTGTTGTCTATTGTCTATTATCAACCCTGAGCTTAATCCGAGACCGTGGGGGTTAGAGAGAAAGATGAAGAGAGGACTGGTGGACATTGGACACCTAGCATGGATACTATGAGCCGAAGGGCCTGCTGCTGTACCGTTTGCTTCAGAGTAGCATGGAGACTGGGGGCCGAATGGCCTGTTGCTGTACCCTGTGCTTCAAAGTAGCATGACGACTGCGGGCCGAAGGGCCTGCTGTTGTACCGTTTGCTTCAGAGTAGCATGGAGACTGGGGGCCGAATGGCCTGTTGCTGTACCCTGTGCTTCAGAGATGTGGAGGCAGGGACACGGATCTCCAAGGTCGGCTCCAGGAAGCGACTGCAGCTGCTACAGAGTTTTGGCAGCAACTTCTGACGTTGAATGTGAGTGTTTCAACTCCCAGAGTCTACCCCCTCCCCCACCCCCTCGTTAATTACAATGTTATTGACGTCTGAAGGACACGGAGCTGGTGGTTGTCTGTAATCCTACCCCCCCCCCCCCCCCTCAACACC
>NW_026576272.1:17500-130741 GCF_028641065.1 Leucoraja erinaceus
GGGGTGGTTACAGGTGAGGGGGTTGATACCGATGAAGTGTGTGGATACAGCTGAATGGGTGGATACAGGTGAGATACAGTTGAGGGGGTGGATACAGGTGAGGGGGTGGATACAGGTGAGATAAAGGTTAGATACAGGTGAGGGGTGGATACAGGTGAGGGGGTGGATACAGTTGAGATAAGGTGAGGGGGTGGATACAGCTGAGGGGTGGATACAGGTGAGATACAGGTGAGATACAGGTGAGATACAGGTGAGGGGGGTGAATACAGGTGAGGGGTGGATACAGGTGAGGGGTGGATACAGGTGAGGGGGTGGATTCAGATGACAAAGGGTGGATACAGGTGACAAAGGGTGGATATCGGTGACAAAGGGTGTATACAGGTGAGATACAGGTGAGATACAGGTGAGATACAGGTGTACAAGTTTGTGAATAAGGATTGAAGAGTGACATCTTCGCCACCTCCAACGTGAGCCCACCACTGGCCACATCTTACCATCGGCTTTCCGCATAGACCGTTCCCTCCGTACCTCCCTGGTCAATTCGTCCCTTCCCACCCATACCACACTCTCCCCGGGCACTTTCCCTTGCAACCGCAAGAAATGCTACACTTGTCGCTTTACTTCCCCCTACGACTCCATTCAAGGACCCAAGCAGCCGTTCCAGGTGCGACAGAGGTTCACCTGCATCTCCTCCAACCTCATCTATTGCATCCGCTGCTCTGGATGTCAGCTGATCTCCTCGGTGAGACCGAACACCTCCGCTCGGTCCGCAATAACCGACCTGCTCTCCCGATGGCTCAGCACTTCAACTCCCCGTCCTACTCCCGAATCCCAATCCGACCTTTCTGTCCTGGGCCTTCTCCATGACCATAGTGAGCACCATCGTAAATTGGAGGAGCAGCACCTCATATTTCGCTTGGGCAGTTTGCAACCCAGCGGTATTGACTTCTACAATTTCAGGTTGTCCCCCCCCCCCCCCCCCCACCACCCCCCCCCCCCCCTCACATCAGTCTGTAGAAGGGTCTCGACCCGAAACGTCACCCATTTCCTTCGCTCCAAAGAAAGCTTTTGATGTGCTGGCCTTTATAAATCAGAGCATTGAGTATAGAAGTTGGAATGTAATGTTAAAATTGTACAAGGCATTGGTGAGGACAATTCTGGAGTATGGTGTACAATTCTGGTCCATTCTTTTTCCATTGAGAGTAGGGAAGATTCAAACAAGAGGCACGATTTGAGAATTAAGGGGCAGAGGTTTAGGAGTAACATGAGGGGGAACCTCCTTACTCAGAGAGTGGTAGCCGTGTGGAATTAGCTTCCAGTGGAAGTGGTGGAGGCAGGTTCGATGTTATCATTTAAAAATAAATTGGATAGGCATATGGACGGGAAAGGAATGGAGGGTTATGGTCTGAGTGCAGCTAGATGGGACGAGGGGGAAATAAATGTTCGGCATGGACTAGAATGGCCGATATGACCTGTTTCCGTGCTGTAATTGTTTTATGGCTATATAGATGCTGCCTCGTTCACCCGCTGAGTTTCTCCAGCATTTTGTGTCTGCCTTGGATTTTCCAGCAACTGCAGTTTCTGCATTAAACATGCGGCATAATTCTGATCCCGTGCCTTCCGGTCGTCTCTGAGTTGAGGAAATGCAAGCAGCCACTTCATGCAAAGAGTCAACGAGGGCAATTATTGTCCCGCAGACAACTACTGCCCCACGTGGATATGGTGATGTGTGCAGCAAACATTGATTGGCCACTGGTAGGCGAAGGGTTAATGTGGTCATTGGCTTAATTGAAGCTGGTTAGAAAATTGTCAGCTGCTGGTTATAAAAATGGGAGTTGTGGGAGTGTCTGAGTGCAGTTGTCCTGGACTGTGGATGGGAGCAGTGGTCCTGGGATGTGGGTGGGAGCAGTGGTCCTGGTTTGTAGATGGGAGCAGTGGTCCTGGGCTGTGAATGGGAGCAGTGGTCCTGGGCTGTGGGTGGGGGCAGTGGTACTGGACTGTGGATGGGAGCAGTGGTCCTGGGTTGTGGATGGGAGCAGTGGTCCTGGGCTGTGGATGGGAGCAGTGTTCAGTGTGGCGATAGGGAGTCTGTCTTTGTGTCCAAGGTTTTTAATTATTTATTTTCTAGTGAAATTGGAATTGTGCTGTATCTCAGAACTAAACGGACGTTTCCACTAGTGGAAGAGTCTCGGATCAGAGGGCACAGTGTCAGAATAAATTGATGTAACTTTGAAATCTTACTTGTGGAATTCCCCTACTTGTGGAATTCCACAAAGAGACTTTGTGATGGAAAATATCACATCCTTTTCCTCCAGAGATGGTGCCTGACCCGCTGAGTTTCTTCAGCACTCTTATCAGGGTCTCCTCGATATCCCGCAGCGCCGTTCTTACTCCCCATCCACCTACTCTTTCTGTTACTTCAAACAGAATCACTTCACAACAAGCAATAGATTTAGCTCTTAGGGCTAAAGGAATCAAGGGATGTGAGGAAAAAGCTGGAAAGGGGTACTGATTTTGGATGATCAGCCATGATCATATTGAATGGCGGTGCTGGCTCGAAGGGTCGAATGGCCTACTCCTGCACCTATTTTCTATGTTTCTATGTTACTCGTAACAACGACGGAGTCCCCCATGTCCTCACCTTCCACCCTACCAGCCGTCACATACAACAGATAATCCTCCAAACATTTTCGCCACCTCCAACGGCAACCCACTGGCCACATCTTCCCATTCTCCAATTTCAGGTAGTCCTTGTTTTCTCCCTACTTCCACTTCCCAGCTCTCCCACAACCTATTGTATCTGCCTTTTCCTTCCTTTATCCCGCACCCCACCCGACATCAGTCTGAAGAAGGGTCTTGACCTGAAACATCACCTATTCCTTCTCTCCATATATCCTGCCCCACCCGCTAAGTTATTACAACATTTTTGTCTACCTTCGATTTTTCCAGAATCTGCAGTTCTTTCTTAAACCACACAGTGGGAGTGTTGACCACAAACTGGACGAGCCTGCAGTGCAGCGGTTCACCACACGGTGGGAGTGTTGACCACAAATTGGACGGACCTGCAGTGCGGCGGGTCACCACACGGTGGGAGTGTTGACCACAAATTGGACGGACCTGTTATGTGAATTCACTGCATATTGGGAGCACTGTCTACGAATTAGATGTAATTGTGCTCTTTACTGCAAAATGGTTCTTTATTGATCTGTGACCCTTTTCCTTTCCCCGTAAAGCACATATTGTCCAGATTCCAAATTTAGTAAAAGCCCTGAAACCAGGGAATATTTGGGATGAAAATCAAGGAATTGCAGATGCCGGTTTACAAAACAAGACACAAAGTGCTGGAGTAACTCAGTGGGTCAGGCAGCACCTGTGGAGAACAGGGATAGGTGACGTTTCACAGAGTGCTGGAGTAACTCAGCGGGTCACGTTTGAGACCCATAGTAAGAGTTACACCATTGGGCAACTCAGTCAGGGTGTTCACTGTTTGTGTGAAGTGTTGTCTTTGATATTGCTGGCATGTTGCTGTGCCAGTTTGATTAATAGTCAATGTATTATTCTACCCTGTAGGATTCACTACTGCAGCCACATTTGAATTTCACTGTACCTTAAATGATACGTGACGATATACTGACCTTGAAACATTGTTAGAGTTATTTTCCAGGCCCTGTCCATCCAGTGTTTGATATTTTGAGGTGAATGTAGAATCTTCCCCCACACAATTTTACTTCGGAGTCACGTGCGTGACTACGTGAAGAAGGCCGTCAGCCTGCATGCGCCTCATTATGTCTAACGCATGGCGCGCGACTGGCTTGCAGGCGCGTCGTTCCCCCAGCGGTAAGTTCCAAATCCTGCAGGTAAGTTTTCAAACTTACTTTTCAGGTTGTCCTTTTGTTGCAGGATTCTCTCTTCGCAGAGTTTTCCTGCTGGATATTGTAATACGCTGCGAAACCCGGACGGACCACGGGGAAACCGATTATGGACCGTGGAGTTGCCGGCTACGGACCGCGGAAATGCGGGTAGCGGGTGGCCGTCGGGTTCGCTGCCCGAGTCGCTGACAGTGCGGTCAGCGACTTCCGAGGGCTTGTAATACGGGTGATATCCGGACGGGCCGCGAAAGTGCGACTCTGACTTCGGCAGCCCCAAAAAAGTGGGCAACCATACGGAGTCGGAGAGGCCTGGGCTGGACGAGCCCTGCCAGGAATGTTCCCCTCCGACATACAGGGTACATCCACGGACGTTAAACCCATCCTGATATGGTCCACGAAACAGGGTCATATCAGTGCAGGTCCTCGGAGGCCTACGGCAGCGCCTGTGTACAGGGCTGCTCACAAATCTCCTCTCTGCGGAGGGGAGTGCGAGGGGTCAGTATGTGACTGACTCCAACCGCGGAAGTATGTCCATGGCACATACTGCAATTCATAACTTGTACGTCTGATGAGCTGCTACCCTACACATATACATCTGTGGCCAGGGCAAGCTACATCTGGGGCTGTAAGCCCAGGTCCCTGGCATCAGATCTACCAGCTGCACCATTATGCTGGTATCATCAGGCTAATTGTATCAGTTCAGGTATTTTGTTATTGGTATCATCTATGTATCATCATGCCAAATTTAGTAACGTGTTAAAAGAGAGAAATTACAAGCAATACACCTATAAATCGTGTAGTGGAATCGGACCTGCCATGGCGTTCTAGATTCCTGGCCTGGAAAACGTTGTTAAGCTGTACCTACCTGTGCGAGCTACACATGGTGGCGTCATGGTAATTCCGCTCATTAAGATTCTTCCCCAAGACGCCGACTTTATTAATATCAATAATGTGATCAATTATCTGATTTAACTGGGATGGGCATCTTCATTCATGTAAACGTCTTTGCCCATGACAAATAACTGGCAGTTTTTTTCCAGCATTTCTCCCACTATGTCTGTCGTACGTCCTTCCCTGTAGACTGCATTGGCATCGGAAAGGAGCAGGACTCGGAGTCACTAGCATGTGCAGCCTGTTTGGTAAATGAGGATACCAACAGAGCATCAATTTGCACAGCTAATCCTGGCGGCTGCTGAAGGAAGCAACTTGACAACCCCAAATCAGAGTGAGTGCCATGTCTTGGGTATCTATGTCGCAGTCGAAGACTCGTCGCAGTAAAAGAACGCTCCGTCTTAGGGCATGTCAGGCAGCAGCTCCTGGTTCAGGCTTGCAAATTTCCTCCCACTCAAAAGAGCGGAGTGGTAGAGGGTGCTACAGAAGTATCCACATGTGCATGAAGCAACGCCTGGTTCAGGGTTGCACTTCCACTCTGTTGAACGTAGTGATTCAAGATTCAAGATTCAAGATTCAATTTAATTGTAATTTGGACCCCTTGAGGTCCAAACGAAATGCCGTTTCGTCTGATGGAGATGGTGCTAAAAAAACCCACATGCCTGAGGCAGCTCCTGGTTCAGGTTGCGTAAGTCCTCCCATCTGGATGTATGAAGGATGAAGATGGTTGAGGCAGCTCCTGGTTCAGGTTGCATAAGTCCTCCCATTCGGATGTATGAAGATGGAGCCATATATATTGTGCCTCCTGTCACGGATGCATACACAGGCAGTTCAAGTCACATGCCTGCAGCTGCCTTGGTTCAAGGTATGCATTGCCTCCCATCCAAAATACTATGGGAGATGGTGTTGCACCAGGTCTTGTTATTTACCTCCATTAGTAATATCGATTTGTTGACAGCTCAATTCAATCACCAGTTACGAAACTGTGTAGACCCAGGGGCAGTAGCGGTAGATGCATTCTCGCTACGTCAGGGAGGAATGTCTTTTATACGTTCCCTCCATTTTGCCTCATCAGACGAGGTTGCTAAAGAACCAGCAAGACTCCGCCTTGGTAATGCCTGAATGGCCTACGCAACCATGTTTCCCACTCATGTTGGGAATTAGAACATAGCCTTTTATGGCTGTCCCCAAACGCAGACATCTGCTGGTTCACCCGTGACTGGGGAGGACCATCCGCTGCATGATCGAATCAAATATTTGATTCAGAGCCTGAGAGACCCTACCTAGGGCTCGGACTGTATGGTCGTACGTTGGTCATGATCACCGAGGCCTGGAGAAATAGTGGATCCCCTATATCATTAAGTGGGAAGTGTTCTGTTTACAGTCCAACATATGTATGACGCTACACGTATAACGGATGTTGTTTCCAAATCTTCTCTAAACTGTTTTGACGAGGGATAGAGTTTGTGCCAATTGTCGTCATACTTGTTGCTGGGATCGGAACATCACTCTGTCGGATCTCACCCACAGATAGCCAGATTTATGAAACTATCTTCAATTCAAAATCTCCTAGGCAATCTAGAACCGTATGATAAGGTCACCAAGAGCCTTAGAGGCTCTGAACTAGCTATGTTTGTTAGTTACATAAAACGTCATAAAAAGGTATCAGTACAGACCAGTTAAAACGGGGTCTGCGTGCAGTAGTGAACACTGACAGTCTCAAATCTCACTCCACCAGGGCTGCAACAACATCAGCAACAAGGGTTATGTACGTTCCGCTGGACCACATCCTAGCGGCTGAAGGGTGGTCAAACGAACGAACCTTTCCAAACATTTCATAACTAACCTTTTGCCAGACCGGGGGTATTTGCCAACTCTATTTTTAGGTTCTGTTTTATAGTTTCCACTTGGATGAAAGGGGTTACTATAGTTATTATGTGTACATTTAAAAGGATCAGCATGTTTTAAATCTATGTCATGTCTGAATGCTTTTTTAATGTTCACTCGTCTGTGGCCATCTGATGCAGTTGTGTTGTGTGGACTCTTCACAGCATGAAATCACAGAGCTTTAAAATCGTAAGATTAAACGAGAACTTACCAGTTTGAGGTTTGATCTTTATTTTATGAGGAGTTACGATGAGCGATTACGTGCCCTCCGCTCCCAACCCTCGTATCATAAAAGTCATCTGGTAGTTCTAGTCCTCTCTAATCTTACTATATTCAGTTCAACAACTGTTATCTGTGATTTCACACAGCTGCTTTGAAGATTGACGCGCATGCGGGCTGACGGCCTTCTTCACGTAATCGATCATCGGAACTCCTCATAACATAAAGATCAAACCTCAAACACGTAATTTCTCGTTTAATCTTACTATTTACTCTGTCTATCACAACCCTTACAAGATAAATTTACTCTGTCTTTGCAAAAATACATCTCCTATTTTCCACGAACGCAAGGGTCATTTAAATGTCCCACTGGATAAACGATAATGGTCCCTTGGCCAGCTCACACTCCCTCCCGCTTTCTTGTTATCTCTAGGGGATGGCATTCCAACCCCCTCCATGGCCTATTTTTTAATGGTTTTGCTGTTACACTGACAACATTTCTCAAAGGATTGTTACATCTGCAGACTTTCTCAAAGATTAGTCACCTCAGTTTTTATAACCATAAGAAATCCTACATACAAAGGTCACATATTCCTCATCCAACCACCTGGCCTTCACATATGTCCTTCCTCTTATCCCAACATGAGTATAATTAAACGTATCAAACTTAATAAAGCATCCATTATTATTCCAGCTTTGTGGTCCTGGATGTGTAAAAAGTCCATAAATCTAGAGTCATGGCATTACAACACTTCACAAGAATGTGACATCGAGAAAGAGCAACTGAACAATAACCAAATGATATGAGAGTCCCACCACTGCCTTATCAGACTTTTAAATACAGATTATATAAGATACATGTAATATAGAAGATAATATTTACTATAATCACAAGCCACTAAGTTTCACGTTTGCCAAGGTTTCAGACCCGTGGGCTGCACGGCAGCAGAGGAAGTTGGTGCACGTGTCATAGTACATCACCTCCATCCGTTTCGTCGAGGGCAAGTACAGCAGGGTGGCAGACACCTTAGCTCGACCTGCAGTTCACGCCGTTGTCCAAGTAGCTGAGGGTATTGATTATTCTGTCCTGGTAGCCGCACAGCTGGCCGCCTATCGCACCGCGGTATCGGGTTTGCTATTGAAAGAAGTTGTATGTGGTCCTGGGCGCGCTACGCTGCTGTGCGATATATCACTGGATTTCCGAGACCCATCGGCCCAGTCGCCTGGCAATGCAGGGAGTTTGAGGTGCCCCATGGGCTTGCGCATCCCTCCATCCTGGCGACAACAGTCCTTGTAGCATCCTGCTTCACGTGGGATGGGCTGCAAAAGGAAGTTGGACATTGGGCTCGCACCTGCATCCTGTGTGAGACCGTTCGTGTGCCGTTGCTGGAGTTTACCATCCCTGGCCAGCGGCTCGACCACATTCACGTGGACATCGTGGAGTCTCTGCCACCGTCCCGGGGCATGACCTATCTCTTCACCATCGTGGACCGCTTCACGTGGAGGCTGATACCTCAACGGCCACTTGTACTTGGGCCTTGGTTGCGCACTAAATCGCCCGGTTCCGGGTGCCGCTGGACATAACATTTGACCGGGGGCCTCAGTTCGCGTCGGAACTGTGGTCAGCCACGGCATGCCTCACAGGGGTTCGCCTAGACCACACGACGGCGTATCATCCGCAGGTTCAATGATTCATACTGGGTGGACGCTCTGCCGTGGGTTTTGCTGGGGATCCGTATCGCACCCAAGGAGGACTTGGCCTCCTCCTCCGCCGAGTTGGTATATGGGTCAGCGTTGATGGTGCCCGTGGAATTCATCCCGCCGGCACGGGGCCGGGTGGAGCAGCCTTCGGACGCTCTACAACATCTTCGGCAGACGGCGGGCAAGCTGGAGCCGGTGCCCACGTCTCGTCCTGGGTCCTTCCGTCCACATGTTCCCTCTGCTCTGGAGGACTGCGTAAGGATGCTTATCGGGCACCTCTCCAGCGGCCGTTCGAGGGTCACTTCCAGGTCCTGGAACATGAAGGAGCGTGAGACTGTTTCGTTGCGCGGCTGATGTCGGCGTATATTGACATTGATCGGCCAGTACTGATGGTGCGGCCCTGTAAGTAAGGGCATCCTCCGTCCAGGGTACCTCTTCCAGTGGTTACTCTGTCCCCTGCATCTGTTGGTCGGTTTCCCGTTCGAGTGCCGGGCATGCTGCGCACCGGGTATAGTCACCGCGTATGCCCTCCTGTCCATTTCGTGCCTCTCTGGTTCTGCGGGGGGGGGGGGGGGGGGGGGGAGGAGGTTCCTGTGGCGGTCCCTGGGGGTTAGGCCACTCATTGTGTCATCCCACTCGGCTCTTGAGAGACAGGGACGAAAGTCTGCCCACAGGGTTTCCCAGATCCTGCTCGGGGGCGTTCTGTCTCCTACTATAATGGGGAGCGGGACAATTCAGTGTGACCCTCGTGTTATATTGCTGGATGTATTAGCGGCTCGTCAACGGATACAGAAAATAAATAAAGCAGTAGATGGTAAGTCATCATACATTGCGAGGGGCAAACGAGAAGAAAATGAGGCAATTCATAATTACGTTAATTGAACATGTGAGTAATGTAGGTATGTTACAAAACCTACCCGAATCGTGTCTGAGAATCTGCCCCACCCCGTGTGCGCGATTTTGGCGCTGTTTTGAGGGGGCGGGTTTTAAATGCGATTTTTACTAGGCTGTTGCAATCGAAAATGTTCAGCCTAGTAAATCATTAACGGAAAATCGCTGAAAGACCCCGTCGCAAAAGGTATTATCAGTTTTTATGGCCGTGTATAATAGTTACAGTAGTTTAAAAATCACTCTCTCAACGCGCGACCTCTCGCAGCCCCAGAGTTTTATAAAGCAAACAATTAAAGGTATGTACGTTATTTTTACATTAAAAGGGGCTTGTTAAGAACCCTGTATATAAAGTTTTCTATAGCGAGTAGCTCGTTTTGGGCTCATTTGAGGGCACAAATCCAGCGTAATGTGAACGTTCTAAACCAGCGCGTTCACAGGATCCCACTAGAAAGCCGATTTAAATTGACTTTAATTCACAGCAAATGAACACTAAATTCCTTCCATTTGGCCTATAAATTGATGTAAATGAGATTTTAAAATCATGTTTTATTGTGAATTATTTATGAATATTATTTGGACACTTGGGCTATTTAAAAACGTTAATCATTTATTAAGAAATGGATTGATGTTTAGATCTAGTAATTGAAGTTTGAAATTTGCTACACTTGGGTAACTAACTAATTATATGCTTTAATTTCAGGTCATCCAAGTTAGATTATTTTATGTTTGTTTCAGAATGGTTCAATCTACGATAACTGAAAATTTCATTCAGTTCTCTTAATTTTTAAGAAGGTTATGGCCTTTTGACTGTCCATGATCACAGCTTTTTTGTTATTTCCATAGAAAATCAATAGGGAACAAGATGCTAATTTCCGAGTATGAAAATGGCCATAACTTTTTAAATACTTGAGATATGAAAGTGAATTAGGTGTCAAATTAAACTTATTTTTATGCTTTATCTGATGGGATAAATTACAGACTTGCTTTTTTTAATCTTAAAATTTTGTAACATTGCTAAGTAATGGTATCCGGAATTGCGTCATCAGAGCATGGTCTTCTTCTGCGAAAGAATGCAAACACTTGGGAATTAAATCAAATAAAGTATTTTCGACAAACCCCTGATACGTCTGATTGGCTATATTTGAGCAATATTAAGGACAAAGGACAAATTACGTTTATTGACACATACACTAATTGGTGTAGTGAAAGTTGAGTTGTCAATGCATCACACCAATACAATAAACACAACTTTATAGAATTTAACATTAAACATAAAAACATCCCCCCACAGCGGGGCCGACATTTCCCACTGTGAGGGAAGTCAGCAAAGTTCAGTCCACTTCCTCTATGTTCACCCGTGGTCGGGGCCTATTTGAGGCCTCCGCAGGCGCCGCTACGGCAGCCCGATATTTCAGGCCCTCTCGTCGGGATGATGGAATTCCGGCGTCGGAAGAACGCTCTCAGCGACTTATAGTTCCGAACCGACCGCTTGCTACCGGAGACCGCGGCCCCCGAAGTCCACAGGTCCAATATTGGACACGTCAGCCATCAATCCCCTTTCGTTTGCTGGTGTAAGACGAGGAACCATTGAAGTTAATGTGATATTGCGGGTATTAACACAGTGAATGTGGAGAGGATGTTTCCTCGAGTGCGCGACGTTGAAGCTCTGGTCCATTTGTTCCACATGGTGATTTGCATATTGAAGAAAATATGAGAGAGCAAAGTTCCATTTGGCAGAGTTTCGTGCGTATTTGGTATCGACTTCCTCCTGGGTGATGAAGGCACAGGATATTTTTCCCAGATAAGGCGGGAATGAACCAGCACTCCCTGCACGCTGGGAATGAACGCATGCCCTGCACCAGAGGTGCAGGGAGTGCGTGATTGTTGTTACGGTCCGATTAACCGCAATCATATTGAGTGTCGAAACAGAGTGAATCTTACCCAAATTAATTTGACTTCAACCCTTGGATAAAATCTCAGTGCAACTTGAAGCGTGGCACCGACAACATCAGTGGGTCCGCAGTATATGGGGTTTCCTTGTGAAATTAAGAAATCAGCGGATTCAGGGAATCCGCCAAACAACACGACGTGGACCTGATGTGGAGTTTGATAGAATATTAGCTCTGTTAGAAGACTGCGGCTGCCAGTTTTGATCTCTCAGTTTCGCTACAATTCCTACCCATTGGTCATCTCAGGCACTTCCCTGAATTAATTGCAACCTGTCGCAGCGGGTGTTGCTCGGCTGATGCAATCGTGTTGTGAATAATCTCAAAATCTCTATTTTTAACTCTGTTGAAATCTCACTGTCTGCGTAGAGATGGCAATTAGTATTAATTGGTATAAAATCTCTGAGAATGTTCTGGTCCAAACATTTCATTCTGAGGCACATCGCTGGGCATAAAAATGTTGGGCCGATATCGCAGTGTAGAGAAAATCTTGTACATGTTGATTGCTGCCATTGGTGTACCCGGTAAGTGAACAGGGAAGTTCAAGTGTTAAAACTCCGTATGGTAACCGATATTGTCCTGTTTATGGTCATGTAACAACGTTCTCAAATGACAATCGTGTACAAAAATGTTTATGATATTTATCCGCTCAGTTCAATATTCTTAGTTGAACCTGCGATGTTCCTTGAAATTTTTGAGGCAGCCTAAACGAAACTTATTTTTCTCTCACTCCAGGGACTCATTAGAATGTTGTTTTTTGGCTTTACTGGGATTTGCATTACAAATCTTTCCAGATTTGCACCAGACCTCTGGACATGCAACGAGTAGCTGCGAGATGCCCCTTCCCACCCCATATCCACCGTCTTAGCTTTGCTTCCGTCAGTCAGGCAGGTTCGGCGAAGTCGGAGCCGTGTGTGACATTGTTGAACTTCCAGATACACACACTCCGAGACTCGCGGCTTTTAACTGAAAATCGATCACGTGTTTACCCTGCAGGACGGGTTTAGTGATGCCTCTCTCTGACGTCTCTTTCTGCAGTCAATTCAGTGGCGATTGTGATCCTGTCCCGGAGAAAGTGCGGCCTCTCTACCTGCACCACTCGCTACCTCGTGGCAATGGCGGCAGCGGATCTACTGGTCGTCATCACCGACGTCATTTTGTATCGAATTAATTATCGTTACTTTTTTTTGGGAATGTCATGTCTATTACCCCTCTGTGCAGTGTTATCCGTGTCCTGGGTAATATAGCTACTGGCTGGTCTGTCTGGTTCACCGTAACTTTCACATTTGATCGGTTTGTCGCCATTTGTTGCCAGAAGCTGAAATTTAAGTATTGCACCGGGAAAACTGCGGCTGTGGTTCTGGCAACAGCCGGCGTTCTGTTTTTTCTGATGAATGTTCCCCGCTACTTCGCATACGAACCATGGTTTATTATTGACAATGTACCGTGGGGCTGTGACTCGATGGGCAGTTATTACACTGATCTCAGCTGGGTGGTATTTGACTGCCTTGACACTGTTTTGACTCCTCTCATCTCTTTCTCTATAATCCTGCTGCTCAATGCTCTGACAGTCCGGCACATTTTAGTGGCCAGTCGGGTCCGTAAGGGGCCGAGGAGTAGGAACAAGGGGGAGAACCGCAGTGACCCGGAGATGGAGAGAAGGAGGAAGTCTGTAATTTTACTCTTCACCATCTCCGGCAGCATCATCCTTTTGTGGTTGATGGCTGTTGGAGACTTCGTGTATTATCAAATTACAGACACGCTAATTGTAAGGAATGATTTTGAGCGGATATTTCACTAGGTTGGGTATTTGCTGAGGAACCTCAGCTGCTGCAAGAACACCTTCATTTATGCGGCGACCCAGTTCAAGTTCAGGGAGCAGGTGAGGAGCGCAGTGAAATATCCAGTCACCTCAATGCTTCGAGTCATTAATATTTTCGCGACCTGAGCGCAATCCGGAGATCGCAGCAGTCTCGCCAGTCCGGGCTCCAGCTTCTTATGTTCACTGTCGGATCATCCAGGTAAATCCGGATCGATGATCTCATCGGCGTCCCGCTCTGGGTCCTCGTGTCCGTCACAGCGTGATATTTTATTCATACCGATCGTACCAATTCCCCTCAGCGTTTATTTTAATTTAGTTTAGTTCAATTTGTTTAAAAATCTGTCACAGAAAGTGACCTTTCAGAAAACTAAATCCACGCTGATTATCGGTCACCTGGTCACACTAGTTCTGTTATTCCACTTTCTCATTCATTCCTTACATACAAGGCGACGTGCGACAGGGGAAGCCCACGCCGTCAATGTGAGAAATTGCTCAATCTACAGACAATACCTGAACTCAGCATCGAACCAGGATCTCTGGCGCTGTGAGGTAACATCTCTACCAGCCGCGCCACTGGTGCTCCCAATGTGGACCGATCTGTGGTAAACTCCGTCCTGGGATCTATCATCCCTTTTTTTCTGCGCAGCAGAAACACGGCCAGATAAACTCCGCACTGGGACGAACCCTACGTTTCCAATCAGTTCTGATCTGCGTGGTGAATGTGGTTCGTCTGTTATACCCATCCCTAGATCATTGATCAAATATCCTACTTGAATGCTGTCCGCCGTGTACTACCCTCTCCCAGGACCACTCCCCAATCTTCCACTTGCTGCGGTCCGTATGGTTTAACCATCACCGGGACCAATAGTCAATAGACAATAGTTGTAGGAGTTGGCCATTCGGCCCTTCAAGCCGGCACCGCCATTCAATGTGATCATGGCTGATCATCCACAATCCTGCCTGCTCCCCATATCCCCTGACTCCACTATCTTCAAGACCCCTATCTAGCTCTCTCTTGAAACTATCCAGAGAAACGGCCTCCACGTGAAGTCTCTCGCGTGTGTCCTGCCTCTCGCGTGTCCAACCCCTTAATAATCTTGTATGGTTCAATAATATCCCCGCTGCTCCGTCTAAACTCCAGAGTGTACAAGCCCAGCCGCTCCATTCTCTCAGCATATGACAGTTCCGCCATCCCGGGACTTAATCTGGTGAACCTACGCTGGGCTCCCTCAATAGCTTGAACGGCCTTCTTCTAATTTGGAGACCATCACTGTATTCTCACTGGGAAGAAGTACAGAAGGACCTCTTTGCTCCTATACTCGACTCCTCTTGTTATGAAATAAATAAGTGGCTACACGTTCTTCAGCTTGTATCTCTTTGGGAGAAGTAAATGTACCCCAGGTCTCAGAGTGCGAGTAGGGCTCCCTGATGTACAGGTGTACCGCAGGCCCCAGGGATGGGGTCCCCCGGGTCTTATCTGGTCGATCGTAACTCAATTCTACATGCGGGGTTGAAGCTGACAGGGTGCCGGACACTCCATGCATGAGTCGGACAGGGACAGTACACGGAGGGCGTACACACCTCTGGCACGAGTACACACAGCACGGCGTTGGGAGGGCGTGTATAATCCAGAAACAAGCAGATAAGGGTGTTAAGGGATGGAAATATATTCTCAGTTAACTTCTAGCTGTGAGTCCCGGACGTTACATTGAATGTGTATTCAGAAAGGAGTCCTACACCCAGTCTCGAACACCTCGGTGTTCCGGATCAATATTGTGCATGCAAGTCCAAATGATTGATCGCTTTAGCCTGTTGTTCTATAGTGAGAGTGAGGGCGGGGGGGGGGGGGGGGGGGTAGCAAGATAACTCATGGATATATATATATATATATATATATAGAGAGAGAGAGAGAGAGAGAGAGAGAGAGGGGTAGAGAGAGAGAGAGATAGAGAGAGAGAGAGAGAGAGAGAGAGAGAGAGAGAGAGAGATAGTGAGTGACGGTTTGAAAGGGGCGGTACTGGACCTCCTGTTAGGAAATGAGATGGGTCAGGTGGCAGTGGTATGCGTTGGGGAACAGTTCGGGTCCAGTGATCACAATACCATTAGTTTCAATATAATTATGGAGAGGGACAAAACTGGACCTAGGGTTGAGATTTTTGATTGGAGAAAGGCTAACTTTGAGGAGATGCGAAAGGATTTAAAAGGAGAAAATTTGGACAGTTTGTTTTATGGGAAAGATGTGGAAGAGAAATGGAATACATTTAAAGGTGAAATTTTAAGAGTACAGAATCTTTATGTCCCTGTTAGGTTGAAAGGAAATCGTAAAAATTATAAAGAGCCATGGTTTTCAAGGGAAATTGGACACTTGGTTCGGAAAAAGAGGGAGATCTACAATAATTATTGGCAGCATGGAGTAAATGAGGTGCTTGAGGAGTATAAAAAATGTAAAAAGAATCTTACGAAAGAAATTAGAAAAGCTAAAAGAAGATATGAGGTTGCTTTGGCAAGTAAGGTAAAAGTAAATCCGAAGGGTTTCTACCGCTATATTAATAGCAAAAGGATAACGAGAGATAAAATTGGTCCATTAGAGAGTCAGAGTGGACAACTATCTGCAGAGCCAAAAGAGATGGGGGAGATATTGAACAGTTTCTTTTCTTCGGTATTCACCAAGGAGAAGGATATTGAATTATGTGAGGTAAGGGAAACAAGTAGAGTAGCTATGGGAACTATGAGGATCAAAGAAGAGGAAGTACTGACACTTTTGAGAAATATAAAAGTGGATAAGTCTCCAGGTCCGGACAGGATATTCCCTAGGACATTGAGGGAAGTTAGTGTAGAAATAGCAGGGGCTATGGCAGAAATATTTCAAATGTCATTAGAAACGGGAATAGTGCCGGAGGATTGGCGTACTGCGCATGTTGTTCCATTGTTTAAAAAGGGGTCTAAGAGTAAACCTAGCAATTATAGACCTGTTAGTTTGACGTCAGTGGTGGGCAAATTAATGGAAAGAATACTTAGAGATAATATATATAAGCATCTGGATAAACAGGGTCTGATTAGGAACAGTCAACATGGATTTGTGCCTGGAAGGTCATGTTTAACTAATCTTCTTGAATTTTTTGAAGATGTTACTCGGGAAATTGATGAGGGTAAAGCAGTGGATGTTGTGTATATGGACTTCAGTAAGGCCTTTGACAATGTTCCTCATGGAAGGTTGGTTAAGAAGGTTCAATCGTTGGGTATTAATGGTGGAGTAGCAAGATGGATTCAACAGTGGCTGAATGGGAGATGCCAGAGAGTAATGGTGGATGGTTGTTTGTCAGGTTGGAGGCCAGTGACGAGTGGGGTGCCACAGGGATCTGTGTTGGGTCCAATGTTGTTTGTCATGTACATCAATGATCTGGATGATGGTGTGGTAAATTGGATTAGTAAGTATGCAGATGATACTAAGATAGGTGGGGTTGTGGGTAATGAAGTAGAGTTTCAAAGTCTACAGAGAGAATTATGACAGTTGGAAGAGTGGGCTGAAAGATGGCAGATAGAGTTTAATGCTGATAAGTGTGAGGTGCTACATCTTGGCAGGACAAATGAAAATAGGACGTACATGGTAAATGGTAGGGAATTGAAGAATGTAGGTGAACAGAGGGATCTGGGAATAACTGTGCACAGTTCCCTGAAAGTGGAATTTCATGTAGATAGGGTGGTAAAGAAAGCTGTTGGTGTGCTGGCCTTTATAAATCAGAGCATTGAGTATAGAAGTTGGGATGTAATGTTAAAATTGTACAAGGCATTGGTGAGGCCAATTTCGGAGTATGGTGTACAATTTTGGTCGCCTAATTATAGGAAGGATGTCAACAAAATAGAGAGAGAGTACAGAGGAGATTTACTAGAATGTTGCCTGGGTTTCAGCAACTAAGTTACAGAGAAAGGTTGAACAAGTTAGGGCTTTATTCTTTGGAGCGCAGAAGGTTAAGGGGGGACTTGATAGAGGTTTTTAAAATGATGAGAGGGATAGACAGAGTTGACGTGGAAAAGCTTTTCCCACTGAGAGTAGGGAAGATTCAAACAAGGGGACATGACATGAGAATTAAGGGACTGAAGTTTAGGGGTAACATGAGGGGGAACTTCGTTACTCAGAGAGTGGTAGCTGTGTGGAATGAGCTTCCAGTGAAGGTGGTGGAGGCAGGTTCGTTTTTATCATTTAAAAATAAATTGGATAGTTATATGGATGGGAAGGGAATGGAGGGTTATGGTCTGAGCGCAGGTATATGGGACTAGGGGAGATTATGTGTTCGGCACGGACTAGAAGGGTCGAGATGGCCTGTTTCCGTGCTGTAATTGTTATATGGTTATATGGTTATATGAGAGAGAGAGGGATAGACCAGAGCGTGTGGAGATTGATAGAGATAGTTAGCACGGAGCAGAGAGATAATAAACCTTGGTCACCCTCTCTAAGAACTCAAGAGAATGTGTGCGTCACCACACAAAGCTATTATGATTGTCCCTAAATTTATGATTGTCCCTGAATTTATTATTGCCATCTAAATTCGAGTAAGTCGTATCCCTACGTGTGTTTTAACAATGCTCACCGGTGGATACGACCTGGTGGGAGTTTTGTTGATCGGAGAGAAGCGATGTATGTTTTCCGGTCCCCCAAGCTAGAGAGGATAACGTAATTCACTGGTTGAGGAAGTTGGTGCTATTTTGCATTCCTCAAATGTCCCTGTCTTAATACATCCTCCTAAACCTCAAATAAGATTCGTTTCGCTCTATGGCCATTGCAGATGCGACGGGTGGTGAGACGAAATAATGGAGCAAGGCGAGAGAGAACGAGTAGCGGTGAAACAGAAAAGAATCGGCAGCTGCGGGATCCCCGGACTTTAAACTTTACCACGCTGGCTGGAAATCACCCGACCCGACTGAGGAACCCAGGTACGGTACCTGGAGACCCCGGGATGACCCCCCAGAGCCGACGGGCTGGATCTTCCAGGAACAACGGAGTTGGAGCTGCCGACTTTGAGGGAACCCCCGTTCGTTACGGAGCTGGAGCTACCGTCTGTGAGGGATTCCCCGTTCCAGCGCAGGTCCACAGAAACAGCAGGCACAGCAAGCACAGTACCTGGAATCAAAGGGGAAGAATCCATTGTGTCCGGAAACGTAGCCGACGGGCAGGACTTCAGGTCAGAATGAAGCGCAGGGGACTTCCGTCCCCTCTCCCTACTATCCTACTGGCCAACGTACAGTCCCTTGAAAACAAAGTGGAGGACTTAGGGCAAGGCTGCTTTATCAAAGGGAGCTGAGGGAATGCTCCGTGTTCTGTTTCACAGAGACATGGCTCACCCCCAGCTCCCCAGACTCAGCGGGCCAGCCTGAAGGGTACTCCATCCACCGTATGGACCGTACACTGACATCTGGGAAAGGGAGAGGAGGGGGCGTCTGCCTCGCGGTCAACTCTGCGTGGTGCTCAGACGTGGCAGTCCTGTCCAACTTCTGCTCTCCGCACCTCGAACTTCTGGCGGTGAAGTGCTATCCCTTCTACCTCCCAAGGGAATTCACCTCCATTATCCTGACCGCGGTCAACATCCCACTCCAGGCAGCCGTTCGTCTGGCACTGGAGGAGCTGCACGCCGTGGTCAACAAACACCAGACGTCTTACCCCGAGGCATTTACCATCATTGCTGGGGACTTCAATAAGGCAAACCTCAAGAAATCACTCCCTAACCTCCACTAACATGTCACCTGCTGCACCAGAGGACCTAACACCCTCGACCACTGCTACACCACCATCAAGAATGCCTATCGTTCTATCCCTCGCCCTCACTTCGGTAAATCCGACCATCCGGCTATATTTAAGAGGGAGTTAGATGTGGCCCTTGTGGCCAAGGGGATCAGAGGGTATGGAGAGAGGCAGGTACGGGATACTGAGTTGGATGATCAGCCATGATCATATTGAATGGCAGTGCAGGCTCGAAGGGCCGAATGGCCTACTCCTGCACCTAATTTCTATGTTTCTATGTTTCTATAACGCGGTGCTGCTTCTTCCTGCTACAGGCAGCAATTGAAGAGCGCACCCCAGAGGCGAGGACGGTACAGAGCTGGTCGGGGGGGGGGGGGGGGGGCAGAGGAACAAATCCAGAACTGTTTGGAGTCTGTAGACTGGGCAATGTTCAAGGACTCGGCAACGGACTTGAACGAATACGCCATAGTCATTACAGACTTCGTAAAGAAATGTGTGGAGGACTGCATCCCTACAAAAACCTTCCGAGTGTTTCCCAATCAGAAACCTTGGCTGAACTTTGAGATCCACACTCTTCTGAAGTCCAGACACAGGGCATTCACTTACGATGATACAGTGGCCTACATGAAGTCCAGATAGGCCCTGGTAAGGCCATCAAAAAGGCCAAAAGGGACTTCTGCTCCAAACTGGAGGATGAGACAAATGTTTGGCAGCTGTGGCGGGGCCTGGATGCAATCACCTCCAACAAGGCGAAACCAGGAGGCAGCTCGAATGTCAGCGAAACATCACTCCCCGACGAGCTCAATGCGTTTTACGCACGCTTTGATAGGGAGAATACTGATGTGCTTTCCCGAGTCCCCATTCGCTGTAATAGCATTTCAGTCTCAGTCACAGAGGCCGACGTCAGGAAATCCTTCAGAGGGGTGAACCCCCGAAAAGCACCAGGACCAAATGGTCGTGTTCTAAAAACCTGTGCGGACCAACTGGCTGTAGTTTTTACGGACAATTTCAACCTCTCACTTTTGAGGTCTGGGGTCCCCACCTGCTTTAAAAGGGTATCAATTATACCGGTGCCCAAGAAGACGAACCACTGTTGTTGGACGTATCGCTGATGGGGATGACGGTTCAAAGGTTATTTTATTGGTTACATACACCTAGGCGTAGTAAAATGCTTCTTGCCAATGCAGCACATAAAGAAAGAATACAGACATAACAATAATAAAGAAATGTAAACATAAAAACATCCCCCCACAATGGTTCACAGTGTCCAGTCCCCATCCCATGTCCACTCATAGTCGGGCCTATTGATGCCTACACTGTTGCCTTTAAGGAGGCTCGATGTTCCAGGCGGTTCTCGCCGGATGATTGAACTCCGGCGTCGGGAGAGTCCTCTCCGCGGCATGGGAACCCTGGAACGGCCGCTTCCCTTACCGTAGACCGCGACTTCCGAAGCCAACAAGGCTGCGCCGGTTGGAGCTCCACCACTGGCGATCTCATCGAGAGATCCCAGGCTCCCGATGTTTAAGTTCAGCGCCGCCGCCCGCAGCTGGTCGCTCCACAGTCCCGCAGCTCCGCGATGTTTTTCTCGGCGGTCTCAGCTCACCGGAGTTCCAGCGCGGCTACCCAGGCAAGGCATCGCCCGCTCCGCAATAGCGCTCCAGCGCTGTGCCGCCACCGAAGCCGAGGTACTGGGCGGCCCCATCAGGAAACGACGCTCCAGGCCCGCTGGTAGGCCGCGAGGCCGGGTCGAAAGTGCAGCCCGCAGAAAAGCTGCCTCTCCGACCAGGTAGGGACCCTGAAAAGTAGTTTTTCCCCCCCCCCCCCCCCCCCCCCCCCCCCACATAAAAAAAAGTAGAACTCCAAAAAAAAAACCCACGAAAACTCACTAAAAATAAAAAAAATAGTGAAAAACGAACAGCTGCAGGCTGGACTCAGAGATGAGTCAGAGTATAGAAGAGAGATCGAGCAACTGTCCATATGGTTCCAGTGCAATAACCTGGCCCTCAACACCAGCAAAACAAAGGAACTGATTGTGGACTTTGGAGGGCGTAGGAGGGGGACACACAGCCCCTTTTATATGGTTGAAAGGCTCAAGAGCTTCAGATTCCTGGGCGTGCAAATCTTTGAAGATATTTCCTGTTCCGAGAACACTAATGCAAGTTTCGAGAAAGCTCATCGGCGCCTCAACTTCCTGAGAAGATTACGGAGAGTCGGTTTGTCAAGGAGGACTCTCTCTAACTTCTACAGGTGCACAGTAGAGAGCATGCTGACCGGTTGCATCGTGGCTTGGTTCGGCAATTTGAGCGCCCTGGAGAGGAAAAGACTACACAAAGTAGTAAACACTGCCCAGTCCATCATCGGCTCTGACCTACCTTCCATCGAGGGGATTTATCGCAGACGCTGCCTCAAAAAGGCTGGCTGTATCATCAAAGACCCACACACCATCCTGGCCACACACTCATCTCGCTGCTACCTTCAGGTAGAAGATACAGGAGCCTGAAGACTGCAACAACCAGGTTCAGGAATAGCTACTTCCCCACAGCCATCAGGCTATTAAACCTGGCTCGGATAAAACTCTGATTATTAATGACCCATTATCTGTTATTTGCATTTCATCAGTTTATTTCTTCATGTGTGTATATATTTATATTATGGTATATGGACACATTTATCTGTTTTGTAGAAAATGCCTACTATGTTCTGTGTGCTGAAGCAAAGCAAGAATTTCATTGTCCTATATAGGGGCACATGACAATAAACTCACTTGAACTTGAACTAAATGTTGCTGCCAATGTTTCCTCCATTTGGCCTCCTCCCCTTCTTCCCGCTTTCTGACCTGTCCTTGACCAGTGGTCCGGTTGCTCTGTGAGAGTGGGTGGAACCAGGATTGCGGTAGTCCACCTTCACCTCGGGCCGGAGTATATTCTAGTTAACATGTTCTGCTACTGGGAATACAGGAACAGATCCGGATTTTAACACAACCTGTAGGAATTCTGTTTGCGGATTCCCAGGCAGCATTTTTCCCAGTCGCTCTAACCGCTGTTGCTCCCAGTAGCCAGCAGTCTGCCAAGACCGGATGTTCGCCGAATCGCAAGGCACATTACTAAGCAGACACTGGGATTTAACCCATTCTAATGCATTGTAATTTCCCACTTACACCGTATTGCCCAGCTGACGAGGCTTGTGATCCGATTCCAACAGTTCCCGGCCGATGAGTGGAGAGCGAACTCTTCGGCTCATTGCCGGATGAATTGTCGACATTTATCCCGTACCCGAGAAATAAGCCCGAGGTTATCCATCCGAAGCTAAACCAGCCCAAATAGAAAAACGTGTTCTCCGTTTCATCAGTACAAGTTTAGCTGGTATCAGACGTGGACACAGAAGGAGAAGGGGAACGCGATAGACTCACGCTAATGAGACCATTACAAATAGAAGAAAGAAGATCAGAGTTCGCTTAAATTGTATTCATGTTGAAATAATCCCTCACGCGGGAAGAGACATCTGAAGTGAACTATGGAGAGGAGAGTTCTGTCACCAGTCTTTATATAATATATACCGATAGTGAGTAACAGTGGGCAGGAAGATGACGGAGACATTCCCAGGAATGCTGCGGACAGATTTCCCGCATGTCATGTTCAAACCCTATCCAGGTTACTGTAATGCTACCAGCAGAAAGGGTTACCAGGAACTTAAAAACAACTTTATTCACAGTTTATAGTAGTAGATTGACAAACCGGTTGGTCTTGGTTTCAGCAGCGAGACCGCTTCCTGTTCTGAGGAATGTGGGGATTAATCCATGTTGTGGACAGGAAGCTGCTTGCCTGCAGATACTGAGCGCTGCTGCTCACAGAACAACAGCCGCACGTCGCAACTTAATATTCACCCGACTAGCTCTAATGGAGCAAGCAGGACACAATCTAGATTACTAAAGCTCTGTTCTTGACTGCTTTTGGCCCACTGTGCTGCGATTTCCGAGAGAACGCCGCCACATACGGCCGTCATTTTTGGCCACCTCGCTCGGTGCCCCCCTCCGCCGTATGTGCGCGGAGGATTTTTCCGTCGATTAAAAATGAGAGAGATATTAATGTTTTTACAAATTTCCCCATTCTTTCTGCTGCCCCCGCTGGCGGCAGGGGGGGGGGGGGGGGGAATATAAAATCCGGAAGTGTCGTGCCTCACTCAGTCTCTGCCGGTCACGGCTCTCTGAGCTGCGGATCTACTCCACGGTGCGTCCCCTCCATGTGCTTTTCTGCCAATTGATATGTATTCTGTCGGCTTGCTTGCAACCTGTTTTGTTCCGCAATTGCTTGGCGTTTTCAAGGGCTTTTCAGCCAATTGATATGTATTCTGTCGGCTTGCATGCAGTTTGTTTTGTCCCGCAATTGCTTTTCGTTTTTAAAGGACTTTTCAGCCAATTGATATGTATTCTGTCGGCTTGCTTGCAGCATGTTTTGTCCCACAATTGCTTGTAGTTTTTAAACTTTTTTTCAGCCAATTGATATTTATTCTGTCGGCTTGCTTGCAGCATTTTTGTCCCGCAATTCCTTGGCCTTTTTAAACGCTTTCAGTAACCGTTTTCAGATGGATAAAGCATGAATAAACGTTTTATTTGTCAGAACTGTGTTTAAGTTTAAAATTGGCGCTCATTCTGTGATTTAGGTTGGGTTGCAAAATGGCGCCGATGACGCCTTTTCGGCCAGCGGTAATATGGCGTATATGACGTCATTTCCGGTCGGTGGCAAGATGGCGCTGACTGCAGAAGACACAGAGTGCAAGCGCTGCTGAATAATTCAACAGAGCTGGCTGCTTTGTCTATAGTAAGTGTGTGTTTGTTAGACGTTATTTGAATCAAATCCTATAGTTTTTGATTCTCCCAAATTGACTAGTGCCGCTACCAAAACAACGGGCCTTGAACGCTATTATAAGATTAATAAAAATAATAAGACTAAAATGCGGTGTGAACATTGACCTCTAATTTATAGTAAAACGTGCTTTCCCTCTCTCGCCAACCCCTCCCCGTTATCTTACTGTGTCAGTCAATATTTTATCTCTATATCGCCTACTCACCTGACATCAGTCTGAGGAAAGGTCTCGACTCGAAACGTCACCCGTTCCTTCTCTGCACGAATGCTGCCTGGCCCGCTGAGTTACTCCAGCATTTTGTGTCAACCTAATATTAGACTATACTTTTAAAAACTTGAAACCTGAAGGGTACAAGATGGCGCCGGATGAGTGGCCACTCTGTTTTGCTGACTCAATGAAGGGTGCTTTACATTAGAATCCTCACACTCTTCTACAAAATGTATGATCGTGGTTTCACTCAATTGCATGCAAAAACATGAACTTCACTGTATCAAGATACATGGTCTTGGTACCAGATACATAAGCTATTACTGAACCTTTGATTTTGTCCAATAAAATGTAGCAATTGGCGATATTGCTCAGATGTTGCACAGACATGGGTCTGAAGAATGTACTGAGATTGAATTGGTAACGACATACTTCCGTGACCTAATTGGGACACCCAGAAATATGCACGTCAATCGAATGTGACGTCGAATGACAGTCTCACCATCCCGGGAATCAGTCAGGTCCAACGCCAGGCACGTTTTATGTGGCGATCAACTGCATGAAAGTATTGACTGTCTCTCTTCGTAGTTTCCCTCACAAATGGATAACTTCAGCTTAGTTCACTTAATTCGCCCGTTGTTTGCCGACCCAAGCAAGATATATTTACATCGCCGCACATCCTTGCCTCCTTATGAACTGATGGTCGTCAGAACTATGAAATTTAGAAGTTAGATTTCATACATTCGGTTTACTCACGTCGATCCATCATCGTAAATATCTGGGACCCGTGACATGTCCACGAAATAGCCAAATTGTTAGCCGCCATCTACAATAAAAAATACTCAACGTTTCGTCAACTCCACTTCATGACTGTCGAAAAGAACCAAATCAAACAATCACATCAACTCCGGATGCATTTGCATAACCACCTCTGGACTTCTTTAGGACATCGCTTCGAACGAAAAGTAGCGGATCCATGGGGTTCCACTGTCCCCGGTAGCGGGAACTAAATCTATTTTGATGAGTGTGCGAAATTCAGTGTTAGTGTTTTGTTGGGGAGATTGAGTTAAATGTAAATATTATGTCATAGATTCATAGAGTCATTCAGCGTGGAAACATTCCCTTGGTCTTAGTTTCCCCACACCGGTGAACATGTCCTTGCTAAACATATCCCATCTGCCTTCGCTTGGCTCATATCCCTCTAAACCTGTCATATCCATGTGCTCGTCTCGCTGTTTCTTAAACATTGGGATAGTCTCTGCCTCATCTCCGTCCTCTGGCAGCTCGATCTATGCACCCAGCACCCTTTATGTGAAATATGTCTCCCCGCCCCCCATATTCCTATCAAAGGCTTTCATCCTTCACCTTAAACCGATATCCTCTGATCCTCGAGTACCCTACTATGGGCAAGAGACTTAGTGAATCTATCCGATGTAGTCCTCTCGTGATTTTATACATCTCAATAATATCACACTTCATTCTCCTGCGCTCCGGGGAATAGTGGCCCAGCCTGATCAACCCCACTCTTTAGCTCAGATTCGCGTGTCCCGGCAACATTCTCGTAAATCTTCTATGTACCCTTTCCAACTCCACAACACATTTCTTATAACATGGTGCCCATAACTGAAATACTGTAAATGAGTCATCACCCACATTTTATATAACTGCAACATGACTTTCCAAAATCTATGCTCGATACTTTAACTGATGAAAGCCAATGTGCCGGAAATATGTTCTGTGCACCCTATCTACCTGCGACACTACCTTCAAGATACTATGCACCTGCACTCCGAGATCACTCCATTCTCCAACACTCCCCAGAGCCCAACTATTCACTGTGTCGGCACTGCTCATGTTAGACTTGCAACACCTTACATTTCTCTGTATTAACGTTCATCAACCCATCGTTGGCCCACCTGACCAACTGATCTCGATCCCGCTTCCCTTTATCACGACCACTAGCTGCAATACCACTTACTTTTGTACCACCTGCACACTTACTAATCTTGCCATGTGCGTTCGCACCTAAATCATTGATATAGATAACAAACGGTAACGGGCCCAGCACCTGTACCTGAGACACATAACTATTTTCAGGTCTCCCGTCCGAGAGGTAACTTTCCACCATCACCCTCTGCTTCATACAATACATCTAATTTTATATCCAAGTGCAGCAACTGCCATGAACATAATATTTGAACTGCGTGGGTTGGAGTGCGGAATTTTGGGTGTAGACTGAAATACAAGGAACACCATGGAACATAGTTCACGTGTTCACAGTTTGATCAACAGGTCACTACATTATTGCAACTGCGATGTTTGAGATTGAGTTCAGTTTATTATTCCGTGCACCGACGTACATTGAAAAGGTTTTTTTGTGTGCACCCAGAAGTACCCAGAGAAAACCCACGCAGTCACAGAAAGAACTTCGAACTGTACACAGACAGTACCAAGATCAGATTCGAACCAGCGTTTCTTGCATTGTGAGATAGTAGCTCTATATTCTGCAGCACATTAACTCCCCGCTAAACTGGGTCTTCTGATCTTGTTGCTTTATGCAACGCAGTCTGTGCCGCTTAACAACAGTGCGATGCTGTTGATTCATACTTTGTTTTTAACATTATCATTTTTTAATTCTAAAAACATAGAAAAATAGGTGCAGGGGTAGGGCATTTGTCCCTTCGAGGCAGCTCCGCCATTCAGCATGGCCATGACTGATCATCAGGATTCAGTGCCACGTTCCTGGTTTCTCTCCACATCCCTTGACCCCGTCAGCCCCAATAGCTGTATTCAACCCTCTCTTGAATTCATCCAGTGAATTGGCCTCCACTGCCTTTTGCAGTGGAGAATTCCACAGATTCACAACTCTCTGCTGAAAAGGTTTTTCCTCATCTCAGGCTTAAATGTCGTCCCCCTTATTCTTAAGTGGGTTTGGACTCCCCCAATATCGCGAACATGTCTCATGCATCTAGCCCTTTCAATCCCTAAATATTTGTATATGTTTCTATAAGCCTAAATTCCAGAGAATGTAAGCTCAGTGAATCCATTATTTCATTATATGTCAGTCCTGCCATCCGTGAATTAACCTGATGAACCTCCGCTGCACCCCCGCAATAGCAAGAATGTCCTTCCTCAAACGAGGAGGCCAAAACTGTAGAGTAGTGCATGTGCCTTTAACACAGTGACCTCACCACTACTAACCACTCCCCATATCACCAGTATAATGGTAACCTCCCTACCTCCAGATCGCTCTCTAACTCCGGTGACTGACCACGGAAGCTAGGGCAGGAATGTGTATGAATAGTAATGTGTGTGTTTGATAATAAAATAGTAGTGAAGACTTAGTGTGTTTCCACTCGTCTTTACAAAAACTGCACACAATATCCCTGGTGCGGTCTCACCAGGACCCTGTGCAACTGTAGTAGGACCTCCTATACTCATATGCACTCCCTATGAAGGCCAACATGCATTTGCTTTATTCACTGCCTGTGGTACCTGCTGGCTTATAGATTTAACTTAACTTGTTCATACGCGATAGCTAACAATACTCGAATCTCCCCTCAGCAATCGAACCAAAGTTGATGTGGTTATCCCTGACCTTGGACATTTCAGCCGTATCAAGATTTATGAAGGCAACCAAATGGTTCAAATACACCTGCTGATATCCTGGATGTAATTGCTGAGCAAATATCCGGAGTATCACATGTTGTAAGCAGCCCAGCCCCATGCAAATAATTAAGGTCATGAGTGAAAGTTACCTTAACAATTCAAATAAACAACTGGATAGAGATTAATCTGTTGAAATAAGGAAACAGTAATGCTGATGTGACCTTCGGCGGAAATATTACATATCAAGACTAATAATGGTGATAGACAAACAAGCCCCAGCGAAATAGATCAATAGGATAATCGGAAAGATAAAGTTTATCATAAAGTATCCCTTGAATTCAGGAGCATTGGTTTAAACAATCCCATTGATTTGTATGCGTCAAAAAACTCCCTCGTTAGTTCACGACATATAATTGAAATATGAAACAAAGGCATACGGAAGGGCAGATGGACACACATCAAACATGATAATTCGAATGCGAGTTAACGAAACGGTAAGTCATTTAATTGAATGTGTTGTTAAAATCTCATCCGATGCCTTTTGAAACTCCAAATGCCTTACCTCCAACCAGAATACCTAAATTTAATCTGTCAATTTCATCTTGAGCTTTCATTTGTCTATTGCTATAATACGTACACAAATCGAACAGATGGCTGTGCCAGAACTCTCTGTAGTTTAGAAGTCTGAGGGGGGAATCTCATAGAAATCTATCGAATAAAGAAAGGCTGCGGGAGAGTGGACGTGGAGAGGATGATTGCAGTATATGGACAGTCGAGGATTAAAGGGCACATCCTCAGAATAAAATTGTGTATATTTTAAATGTAGATGAGGAGGAATTTATTAAGCCAGTTTCGGAGGCCAGACGGTTTCGGAGGCCAAATAATTCAGTATGTTTATGACGGAGTTTGACAGATTCTTGATTAGTATGGTTATTAAAGTGTATGAGGGGGACACATGAGAATGGGATAGCGAGGGAATAATAGATCTGCCATGATCTAATGGCGCAGTATAGTCGATGGTCCGAATTGTCTAATTCCGCTCATATGTCGTATGATCTTATGATCAATAAAGACCAGTTGAAGAAAATCTATCCTGGAACTATTGTACGAATACATTCCCTTCCTATCAACAGTGAAGTGTAAGGAAATATTCCAGCTTCTGTAAACAAGACGATATCACGGTCATAACCAAGATATAGATATATGCCATTTATTGTCACTATACATGTACAGTGAAACTGAAAGCTGCTCGTACTCAGTGCATACATACAATTTTACACAAAAAACAAGAAACAGAAAAACAAAACAGAAGGGAGATGGGGGGGGGGGGGGGGGGGGGGGGGGGGGAGGTGCACAAATTCTACGGCGCTACATACATATATACATATATACAGATGGAAGTCCGTGTTGGGCGGTGTAGTCAGTGCATGTGTGGATTTGAATTTATGGTAGATATAATTCTCGGGAAGCAGCTATTCCTGAGTCTGTTTGTCCTGGATTTGATGCACCTATAGCGCCTTCCAGAGGGCAGCAGGTCGAACAGTCCAAACGCAGGATGGGAGCTGTCTTTGGTGATCTTCTTTGCCCTGCTAAGGCAGCGGGAGGTGTAGATGTCCATCAGGGAGGGGAGAGGGCAACCAATGATCCTCTGCGCTGTCCTGGTTACCCTCTGAAGCCTCTCCCTGTCTGCCATGGTGCAGCTGCCATACCATGCTGTAATGCAGTATGTCAGCAGGCTCTCGATGGACGAGCGGTAGAAGGTCAGCAGCAGGTTAGAGTCCAGGTTGTGCTTCCTGAGGACCCTCAGGAAGTGCAGCCGCTGCTGAGCCTTCTTGATGACCGCCGTCGTGTTGTCCGTCCAGGAGATGTCAGCAGCGATATGGACGCCGAGAAACCGGAAGGTGTTGACCCTCTCCACACACTCGCCGTTAATGTGTAGGGGGACTAAGTCGGTGCTGTGCCTCCTGAAGTCGACAATGAGCTCTTTTGTTTTCCTGGTGTTCAGAGCCAGATTGTTTTCTGAGCACCAGGTTGTCAACTTCAGGACTTCCTCTCTGTAGGCTGCCTCGTCTCCCTTCGAAATAAGTCCGACCACAGTAGTGTCGTCAGCAAATTTGACGATGCGGTTGTTGTTGTGGGCCGGACTACAGTCGTAGGTGTAGAGACAGTATAAGAGGGGGCTTAGCACACAGCCCTGTGGGGAACCGGTACTCAACCTGCGAGTGGAGGAGAGGTGGGGGCCGAGTCTCACAGTCTGGGGCCGGTTGGTGAGGAAATCCTTAATCCAGGCACATGTGACAGTGGGGAGGCCGAGAGTGACCAGTTTACCAATGAGGATGTCCGGGATGATTGTATTAAAGGCTGAACTAAAATCCACAAAGAGCATCCGGACGTAGCTCTGCCCCTGCTCCAGATGGCTCAGCACAGAGTGGAGAGCTACGGTGATGGCGTCTTCTGTGGATCTGTTTTGGCGATAAGCGAATTGGTGGGGGTCGAAGTCTGGTGGTAGATAGTCCTTGATGTGCTGGAGGACCAATCTCTCGAAGCACTTCGTGATTACCGGAGTGAGGGCAACAGGACGGTAGTCATTAAGGCTGGTGATGGGAGACTTCTTCGGCACAGGGACGATTGTGGCTGATTTTAGGCAGGACGGAATAACTGCCTGGGCCAGGGAGAGATTGAAAATTCTGGTGAAGATGGCAGTGAGCTGGTGGGCGCACGCTTTGAGCACCTTACCAGGGACTCCATCTGGGCCGGTAGCCTTCTTGGGGTTCACTGCCAGGAGCACCCGTCTGACATCGTGTTCCCCGACAGTGAGTGGGGTAGTACAGGAGCCAGGTGAGGGTGGGAACAGGGCTGTAGCAGGTGAGTGCTGCTGTTGTGATGTTTCAAAGCGGGAGAAGAAGCAATTTAGCTTTTCTGCCAGCGGCGCACTCAGGTCTTCTGACTTTGTGGCACAGCCTCTGTAGTTGGTAATGTCTTGTATGCCCCGCCATACCTCCCGTGTATTATTGCTGGACAAGTGGGACTCTATGCTCCTCTTGTGATCCGCCTTGGCCTTTTTAATACCACTTTTCAGGTCGGCTCGAGCAGCCCTGTACAGAGCTCTGTCACCTGACCTGAAGGCAGCATCGCGGGCTCTGAGGAGTGTGCGGACCTGGCTGGACATCCAGGGTTTCTGGTTTGGGAAAACCCGTATGTTTTTGTCTACAGTCACATTTCCGATGCAGAACTTGATATAGTCCAGCACCGATTCTGTGAGAGTTTCCAGGTCCTGGTGTTCGAATATGTCCCAGTTTGTCTGGGTAAAGCAGTCCTGTAGATTGGAGAGTGCATTTTCAGGCCAGGTTGTAACAGATTTTATGGTGGGCCTGGCACTGCGTCTGAGGGGGGTGTAGGCTGGAGAGAGCAGGAGGGAGAGATGATCTGACTGGCCGAGTTGGGGGAGGGGGATGGCTCTATACGCGTGCTTGATATTGGTGTAAACATGATCCAGCGTGTTCACCCCTCTAGTAGAACACTTGACATGTTGGTAGAATTTCGGCAGTACAGTCTTCAAGTTGGCCTTATTAAAGTCCCCTGCGATTATGTGAACACCTTCGGGGTGGTCCCGCTGCTGTTCGTTAATGGTGTTCAGCAGGAGAGAGAGCGCCTTGTTTACATTGGCGTCAGGTGGAATATACACAGCCGTGACAATCACGACTGTTAGTTCTCTCGGTAGAAAAAAATATTCAGCAAGATTCAACTCCATGTATAATTTGACTGCTCAAATCACGACTGTCCCAGAAATATTCAAATGATCGTTTCCTTAGCAACTGTGCGTATTAGGTTTGAAGTGGTCAGATAAATGCTGTTGCTGTTAACCTACGAAATATAGTCGGCTTAATTGATTGTTAGCGGAAAAGCACATAGTTTATAATATACTAACTGGGAATCTCCCGATTGAGGTAAACATTGCATTTCATATTATCTGCTTTTCGTTTTTCTTTTCACTAATGTTGTCATGCTGATAGATTAACTTCGATTGAACAGCCTTCGTTGTCCGAATGTTAAACATAAACTTGAGAAACAACTAGATCCCATGGAATTCAAACTGAACTTTTTATTAAAGGAGTGCTCTCGTGGAAGTGTTAGGATTACGTTGTGTAGAACGTGCGGGGCCAATGAGAAATTTCGTCATGGGGTGATAGGAAACAGAAGGCCGTTCTGCGAAAATAATCAAATCCAAATCAGTATTATTCTGGAAAGACTATAGAGACGATTTACGAGTGAGTTGCCAGGACCGGGGTCAGAGCTACATAGAGAGATTGGGCCGGCTTGGACTTTAATAGTTGGTGCGCCGGAGGCTGAGGTGTGATCTACAAAAGTGTACACAATCATGAAGGATGCGATTAGTTTCTCTATAAAAACAAATAAAATGTGCTGGTCATCTTGCTTCCCTTCATTTATATAATGTACAACGTGAAACGAGGCCATCCTGTCCATCGTGTCCATGGTGACTTACTGTGAACCTCATATAAATAACCACTTCCCCTTAATTTTCCTGTAACTTCTCTCACGAGTGCCCTGATTCCGTTTCGACTCACACGCCCGTGGTAATTTACGAAGGGCAAATTAACCCCAATTAACTGCGGGACGTTTTGGAATGAAGGAGGAAACAGGGCAGGGCACTCGGAAGAACTCCGCGTAGTCACAGGGAGAACATATAAACTCCGAAAAGAACGTTGCCGATGTCAGGTTCGAGCCGCGCTCTGTTGTAGTCGCCCATCCTGCCGCGACATTGCGCTACCTTTGAACATATTTGATACATGCCCAATTTTTTATTACGGTCCCCGGATCTAAATGTCCTGAAATCCAAGATGTGTGTGTCATTGAACAAAAATCATTTTATCTGGATGCCTCACAGCATGAGAACAACTCCGTCTAAGACCGCAGGTAAATGCAGAGTATTGTGGACGTAGCCCAGACCATTACACAAACCAACCTCCCTTACATTCACTGCATCTATAACTCACCTTGCCTCGGCAACATTATCACGGACGAGTCGCATCATGGTCACTTCCTCTTCCCCCCTCTCCCATAATTCAAAATGTGTAGATGTGTGAATACACACACCTCCCGATTCAGGAACAGTTTCTTCCCAGCTGTTTTCAGGCAACTGAAACACCCTATCGCAAGCAGAGCGCACTCCTGAACTGTTACCTACTTCATTGGTGACCCTCGGATTATCTTTGATCGGATGTAATTGTTATAAAGTTGTATTTATGGCATGAGTGCAGGCAGGTAGGACTAAGGGAAAATAATTGTTCGGCATGGATTTGTAGGGCCGAGATGGCCTGTTTCCGTGCTGTAATTGTTATATGTTATATGGTTATATGGTTATATGTTATATATTTTGTTAGGGGGTCGGATAGGCGATTCTGTGGACGCAGTCGGGAAACCAGGATGGTGGTCTCCCTCCCTGGTGCCAAGGTCTCGGACGTGTCTAAACGCGTCCAAGACACCATTAAATCAGAGGGAGAGGAGCATGAGGTCGTGGTACATATAGGTCCCAATGACATAGGTAAAAAAAGGGAAGAGGTCCTGAAGGGAGGATTTAGGGAGTTGGGAGGAGAGTTAAGGAAAAGGACCAAAAAGGTAACAATCTCAGGATTACTGCCTGTGCCACGTGACAGTAGGAATGGAACGAGGTGGGCGATCAATGCGTGGCTGAAATACTGGTGCAGAGAGCAGGGATTCATGTTTCTGGATCATTGGGGCTTATTTTGGGGAAGGTGGGACCTGTACAGAAAGGATGGGTTGCGCTTGAACCTGAGGGGGACCAATATCCTGGCGGGGAAATTTGCAAAGGCTACTGGGGAGACTTGAAACGAGAATGGTTGGGGCGTGGGACTCAAATAGAGAAAGCTGGTAGACAGAATGGGAGGCAGGAAGCAGAAAAGGGAAGCACTCGGACACTAGAGGAGAAAGAAGAAAAATGAAATAAACAGAGAATAAGAGGCGGGGGGGTTTCTTAAATGTGCATATTTTAATGCTAGGGGCATTGTAAGAAAGGTGGATGAGCTTAGAGTCTGGATAGATACCTGGAAGTATGATGTTGTGGCGATCAGTGAAACATGGTTGCAGGAGGGCTGCGATTGGAAACGAAATATTCCAGGATTTCGTTGCTTCAGGTGTGATAGAATTGGAGGGGCAAGAGGTGGAGGTGTTGCATTGCTAGTCAGGGAAGATATTACAGCAGTGCTTTGGCAGGATAAATTGGAGGGCTCATCTAGGGAGGCTCTTTGGGTGGAACTGAGAAGTGGGAAAGGTGTAGCAACACTTATAGGGATGTATTATAGACCGCCAAATGGGGATCGAGAATTGGAAGAGCAGATATTAGTAGTAAGCACAAGGTAGTGATTGTGGGAGATTTCAACTTTCCACATATAGACTGGGAAACACATTCTGTAAATGGGCTGGATGGTTTGGAGTTTGTAAAATGTGTGCAGGATAGTTTTTTGCAGCAATACATAGAGGTACCTACTCGAGGAGGGGCAGTGCTGGACCTCCTGTTAGGAATGAGACGGGACAGGTGGCGAAGTTATGCGTTGGGGAGCACTTCGGGCCGAGTGATCACAATACCATTAGTTTCAATATAATTATGGAGAGGGTCAGAACTGGACCTAGGGTTGAGATTTTTGATTGGGGAAAGGCTAACTTTGATGAGATGCGAAATGATTTAAAAGGAGTGAACTGGGACATTTTGTTTTATGGGAAGGATGTAGAAGAGAAATGGATGACATTTAAAGGGGACATTTTAAGAGTACAGAATCTTTATGTTCCTGTTCGGTTGAAAGGAAACAGGAAAAATTGGAAAGAGCCCTGGTTTTCAAGGGAAATTGGACATCTTGTTCTGAAAAAGAGGGAGATCTACAATAATTATAGGCAGCATGAAGTAAATGAGGTGATTGAGGAGTATAAGGAATGTAAAAAGAATCTTAAGAAATAAATTAGAAAAGCTAAAAGAAGATATGAGGTTGCTTTGGCAAGTGAGGCGAAAGTAAATCCAAAGGGTTTCTACAGCTATATTAATAGCAAAAGGATAACGAGGGATACAATTGGTCCATTGGAGACACAGAATGGATAGTCATCTGCAGAGCCAAAAGAGATGTGGGAGATATTGAACAATGTCTTTTCTTCGGTATTCACCAAGGAGAAGGATATTGAATTATGTGAGGTAAGTGAAACTAGTAGAGTAGCTATGGATATTATGAGGTTCAAAGTCAAAGAAGTACTGACACTTTTGAAAAATATAAAAGTGGATAAGTCTCCAGGTCCTGACAGGATATTCCCTAAGACATTGAGGAAAGTTAGTGTAGAAATAGCCGGGTCTATGACAGAAATATTTCAAATGTCATTAGAAATGGGAATAGTCCCCGAGGATTGGCGTACTGCGCATGTTGTTCCATTGTTTAAAAAGGGTTCTAAGAGTAAACCTAGCAATTATAGACCTGTTAGTTTGACTTCAGTGGTGGGCAAATTAATGGGAAAGATACTTAGAGAAAATATGTATATAAGCATCTGGATAAGCAGGGTCTGATTAGGAACAGTCAACATGGATTTGTGACTGGAAGGTCATGTTTGACTAATCATGAATTTTTTGAAGAGGTTACTAAGGTAATTGACGAGGGTAAAGCAGTGGATGTTGTCTATATGGACTTTAGTAACGCCTTTGACAAGGTTGCTCATGGAAGGTTGGTTAAGAAGGTTCAACTGTTTGGTATAAATGCAGGAGTAGCACGATGGATTCCACAGTGGCTGAATGGGAGACGCCAGAGGGTAATGGTGGATGGCTGTTTGTCGGGTTGGAGGCAGGTGACTAGTGGGGTGCCTCAGGGATCTGTGTTGGGTGCTTTGTTGTTTGTCATGTACATCAATGATCTGGATGAAGGTTTGGTAAATTGGATTAGTAAGTATGCAGATGACATGCAGATTTGGGCCATTTGGAAGAATGGGCTGAAAGATGGCAGATGGAGTTTCATGCTGATAAATGTGAGGTGCTACACCTTGGCAGGAGAAATCAAAATAGGACGTACATGGTAAATGGTAGGGAATTGAAGAATGCTGTTGAACAAAGGGATCTGGGAATAACCGTGCATTGTTCCTTGAAGGTGGAATCTCATATAGACAGGGTGGTAAAGGAAGCTTTTGGTATGCTAGCCTTTATAAATCAGAGCATTGAGTATAGAAGTTGGGATGTAATGTTAAAATTGTACAAGGCATTGGTGAGACTAAATCTGGAGTATGGTGTACAATTTTGGTCGCCCAATTATAGGAAGGATGTCGACAAAATAGAGAGATTACGGAGGAGGTTTACTAGAATGTTGCCTGGCTTTCAACAACTAAGTTACAGAGAAAGGTTGAATAAGTTAGGTCTTTATTCTCTGGAGCGCAGAAGGTTAAGGGGTGGACTTGATAGAGGTCTTTATAATGATGAGAGGGATAGACAGAGTTGATATAACATATAACATATGACAATTACAGCACGGAAACAGGCCATCTCGGCCCTACAAGTCCGTGCCGAACAAATGTTTTTCCCCTTAGTCCCACCTGCCTGCACTCATACCATAACCCTCCATTCCCTTCTCATCCATATGCCTATCCAATTTATTTTTAAATGATACCAATGAACCTGCCTCCACCACTTCCACTGGAAGCTCATTCCACACCGCTACCACTCTCTGAGTAAAGACGTTCCCCCTCATATTACCCCTAAAATTCTGTCCCTTAATTCTGAAGTCATGTCCTCTTGTTTGAATCTTCCCTATTCTCAAAGGGAAAAGCTTGTCCACATCAACTCTGTCTATCCCTCTCATCATTTTAAAGACGTCTATCAGGTCCCCCCTTAACCTTCTGCGCTCCAGAGAATAAAGACCTAACTTATCCAACCTATCTCTGTAACTTAGTTGTTGAAACCCAGGCAACATTCTAGTAAATCTCCTCTGTACTCTCTCTATTTTGTTGACATCCTTCCTATAATTGGGCGACCAAAATTGTACACCATACTCCAGATTTGGTCTCACCAATGCCTTGTACAATTTTAACATTACATCCCAGCTTCTATACTCCATGCTCTGATTTATAAAGGCTAGCATACCAAAAGCTTTCTTTACAACCCTATCTATATGAGATTCCACCTTCAAGGAACTATGCACGGTTATACCCAGATCCCTCTGTTCAACTGTATTCTTCAATTCCCTACCATTTACCATGTACGTCCTATTTTGATTTGTTCTGCCAAGGTGTAGCACCTCACATTTATCAGCATTAAACTCCATCTGCCATCTTTCAGCCCATTCTTCCAAATGGCCTAAATCACTGTAGATTTTGGAAATCCTCTTCATTATCCACAACACCCCCTCTCTTGGTATCATCTGCATACTTACTAATCCAATTTACCACACCTTCATCCAGATCATTGATGTACATGACAAACAACAAAGGACCCAACACAGATCCCTGAGGCACCCCACTAGTCACCTGCCTCTAACCCGATAAACAGCCATCCACCATTACCCTCTGGCTTCTCCCATTCAGCCACTGTTGAATCCATCTTGCTATTCCTGCATTTATACCCAACAGATGAACCTTGATGTGGACAAGCTTTTCCCTTTGAGAATAGGGAAGATTCAAACAACAGGACATGACTTCAGAATTAAGGGACAGAGGTTTAGGGGTAACATGAGGGGGAACTTCTTTACTCAGAGAGTGGTAGCGGTGTGATATGAGCTTCCAGTGGATGTGGTGTCGGCAGGTTCGTTGGTATCATTTAAAAATAAATTGGATAAGCATATGGATGAGAAAGGAATGGAGGGTTATGCTATGAGTGCAGGCAGGTGGGACTAGGGGAACATAATTGTTCGGCACGGACTTGTAAGGCCGAGATGGCCTGTTTCCGTGCTGTAATTGTTATATGGTTATATGGTTATATGGACTTCACTGGCTTTTCTGCTCACAAAATGTTATTCTCTTATATATCTATACACTGTAAAGAGCTCGATTGTAATCATGTATTGTCTCTCCGCTGACTGGTTAGCACGCAACAACAGCGTTTTACTCTTCCTCGCTGCACATGGCCATACGCTTAAACTGTACCGAAATGAAACTGAACGGAAACAATTGCCATGCACTGATTAAAACGTGATCGTTAAATCTCTCCCCAATCGCCTTCCCAGATGGACTTGGCAGGATTCTGAAACTATGCCAGGTGTTTCAGGGAAATTCGACGACTCTACCATCACGTATATGAATGTGCTATACCGCATATTTCTGTAACGCCACTATCGATGGCTACAGGGATCGCCTACATTGCCAGAGTGACGCCACACGCAGACTAGATAGACGCATGGTTTCGCTTGGTTTTATTCCAGCGCAATGGTTTGAACAATGTAGCCCATGCGCAACCATTCTACAAACATCATGCCCTCCCTTGCCTACCGACCACCCCTCCACCGCCCCCACGGGGTCTCATTACACGCGCACGTATCCCCCTCCCCCTCTTGCCTACACGTTGTGCTCCTCCGTTCTCCCTAGCTTCCTTTGTCTCATTTTAATTTTTGTCCTTCTACACCCACCTGCCAATTAATATCCCTTAGTATGAAGAAGGAGCTCGATACCAAACGTCACAAATTTATTATTAACAAAGTTGCTGCCTGATCTGCTGAGTTACTCCAGCATGTTGTCTCTATCTCCCTCACCACAATCCACCCGCCCCCATTCCCTTTTCTGTCTCTTTCACAGATGCGGCCTGAACCGCTGATTTAAACCCGCATGTTGTGTATTAATTAGATCCCTATTTTTATACTGTGGACTAAATGTGTTTAAACGTGAATTCGATGATTTCCGGTGTGGCCATGTTGTGGTAAAGGCACAGCATTGAACTCAGCTCCCGTGAAATCGCGTAAAAAGCCGTTTTAATGTCGGGAACGATTAAAAACAATTCTCACGAGGGCTGCTTGGCGTCGCGGGAGTGACGTCATCAGAAATCGACGAAAAAATCGGAGTTTAACGGGACCTTTAGATGAGAAAAGGAAAACTCACACGAGGACACAGGAAGGCTACCTTCAGACTTCAGGTTCAAGAAGACTTTGAAGCTCTTCAATCAACAACTGAAAGCTCAGAAGAAGAGCCTATTTTTCAACAAGCAGTATCTGAAATGGCTACAAGAGGAGAGGCAAAAGAAAAGGAGAAGGAGAAGGAGCTGAAACAGCTGGAACAAACGGCAAAAGCTAATCTTACTAAAGAATTTTCCGAAATGTTTGCCAGTATTAATACTACACTGGAGAACAATCTCTCTAAACTGGGATTTAATTTATCTAAGAAAATTGATACTGCTCTGGAAGAATCAAGGGAAATGTATACTTCTCTGAAGCAGAAATTCAGTCACTTTGATCAGAGAACAACATTGGAATTTGATAGATTAGAAAGTGATTATAAAAATAAATTTGATACAAAGAAATATGAAACAGTCTAACATCTTGACAGAAGAGATTACGACTGAAATGAAGGAGATGGCTCGTGAAATATCGATTTTGAAAAAGGAACAAAGTGATAATCGGGAGCAATTGATTAAATTGACGGCCAAGATTTGGAAGCGAGATCAAGGAGATTGAACTTAAGGATTGCAGGAGTAAAGGAGGGACGAGAGCAAGGAATTGATATGCCGGAGCTTGTCTCTTTGTCTCTAAAATAATCAAAGAGGTCTTTAAGATGAAGGAAAATGTGAGGATTGATGTGGCTCATAGAGCCCCCCCCCCCCCCCCCCCCCCCCCTCGAAGAGAAACAAATGCTCCCCCAAGACAAATTATTGCGAAGTTCTTAGATATTTACCACCCTATCTCATATAGATATGATGGTAAAGAAAGCTTTTGGTATGCTAGCCTTTATAAATCAGAGCATTGAGTATAGAAGCTGGGATGTAATGTTAAAATTGTACAAGGCATTGGTGGGACCAAATCTGGAGTATGGTGTACAATTTTGGTCGCCAAATTATAGGAAGGATGTCAACAAAATAGAGAGAGTACAGAGGAGATTTACTAGAATGTTGCCTGTGTTTCAACAACTAAGTTACAGATAGGTTGAATAAGTTAGGTCTTTATTCTCTGGAGCGCAGAACGTTAAGGGGGGACTTGATAGAGGTCTTTAAAATGATGAGAGGGATAGACAGAGTTGATGTGGACAGGCTTTTCCCTTTGAGAATAGGGAAGATTCAAACAAGAGGACATGACTTCAGAATTAAGGGACAGAAATTTCGGGGGTAACATGAGGGGGAACGTCTTTACTCAGAGAGTGGTAGCGGTGTGGAATGAGCTTCCAGTGGACGTGGTGGAGGCAGGTTCGTTGGTATCATTTAAAAATAAATTGGATAGGCATATGGATGAGAAGGGAATGGAGGGTTATGGTATGAGTGCAGGCAGGTGGGGCTAGGGTAAGGAACCTAGTTGTTCGGCACGGACTTGTAGGGCCGAGATGGCCTGTTTCCGTGCTGTAATCTTTATATGGTTATATAGTTATATAACCCCAGGAAAACCCCTGATGATGACACCACACGGTGAGAGGTTTATATTCGAGGGAGAGTCCGTGAGATTCTATAGGGACTACCCTCGCGAAGTAATGGAGAAAAGGAATTCATTCAATAAAAGCAAGTAATACTTTGCAAGGACAACGGGGGTGAGCTACGGCGTGGTCTACCCGGAAAATATGATTATTTCTTCCAAAAAAACTCAACGTTCATTCAGGGATCCGGATAATGCACTTAAGTATGCACAAGAGATCGTACGGAAAATTGAGAAGGATGAGGAGTAAAACTTTCAATAAAAGTCTGTATTACAATTAAGATGGCGGACCTGCTTCAGACACTAACCAGACATGCTTATCTCAATGGAATGTGTTTTCAACGACAGAGTTCTGATTTCACCTTGAACGGAAAATTAGAAGATAGACAACTGAAGAAAAAATGACAGGCTGAAGAAAAACAGCAGAACTGATATTATGGACTGAATTTAAAGCTTTAAATATTATAATGTAGATTAAATAGTAAATAACTAACTAATTATATGAAGCTAATATTACGATTCGAGGTTTAAGATATCATATAAGCATGATACTATTATACTAACATGACTAACACACATATTAATTAATTGAGACTGGGGGATAAAGCTTTTATAGGGGAGTAGATGGTCATTACTAACAGTTAAATCATTCTAATATACCTGAAATGTAAGGAAATGCAGTGGCTTGCAAAAGTTTTCGTACCCCTTGAACTTTTCCACACTTTGTCACGTTACAACCACAAACGTAAATGTATTTTATTGGGATTTTATGCGATAGACCAACACAAAATGGTATAATTGCATGACTATTTTAAGAGCTGGTCTTTGCAAAGACAGATATATAATTGGATCCCATTGACGAAGTAATGTGAGAACTACGCTCACATCCCAGATTTCCGTATACCTATGATTAAGAGGATTACAGTTAAACATATATTTCATGAACCGGGATATTAATGGATGAGACCCAACATAATTTTGTCCCGAACCCTGCCATAAATAGGACGATAAAGCACTCGTGGCACTGTAGGCCATCACAATATGATTCTGAGCCCGGATTAAACCCAACAATGGTTTCAACAACTTTGTAAATAGTCTAGGAGCTGAGGTTAAATCACTAGGTAATGCTTTAAACTGCCACAGTTGTCTCATCCAGCTACATTTCAAATATATCCGGTGATCGTAATGAATCGGTACTGAATAATATGCATCTTTCAGATCTATACTTGCCATATAACATACTTTGGAAACCAATTGTTCAGCAATAACAAAAGTTTCAATTTTGAAATGTTTATAGCTCCCATCCTGCGTTTGGACTGTTCGACCTGCTGCCCTCTGGAAGGCGCTATAGGTGCATCAAATCCAGGACAAACAGACTCAGGAATAGTTGCTTTCCGAGAATTATATCTACCATAAATTCAAATTCACACATGCACTGACTACACCGCCCAACACGGACTTCCATCTATATATATATATATATATATATATATGATATATGTATATATGTCCCCCCCCCCATCTCCCTTCTGTTTTTTGGTTTTTTTTCTGTTTCTTGTTTTCTGTGCTAAATTGTATGTATGCACTGAGTACGAGCAGCTTTCAGTTTCACTGTACATGTATAGTGACAATAAATGGCATATCTCTATCTCATATCTATACTGGACATAGAAATTCAGTAGAGTTAGATCAAGAATGACTCGAACCCCACCATCCTTCTTTTGTCTAGGAAATATATTAGACACAAATTGATGAGATTGATGAACCGACTTCTCAATTACACCTTTTGAAAGTAACGTTTCAATTTCAGCATTTACCTGCAAAGGTTCTGATTGTGAAAACACCAATGTCCTACTTGGTGTATGTTGTGTGGGTGGACGCAATTAAAAAAAAAAACTCAATTCGAAATCCCTGAATACTCTCCAGTATAAACGAATCTGATGTTATGCAGAACCATTCATCGAGTAACAACTGCAATGTACCCCCAACTTGTGACTGATCCATATATGACATCAGCTGAACAGAGCCAGATGCACGTACCTCCATAGTAGCTGGTGGATACCTTTGCGTCCGAGCTCTGGCGGGAATAAGTGTTGGGGTACGCCAATTGCGTACATATGGCAGAGCCCGGCTTGGTCCTTGACCCGAACATAGAAACATAGAAACATAGAGAATAGGTGCAGGAGTAGGCCCATTCAATATGATCACGGCTGATCATCCAACTCAGTATCCTGTACCTGCCTTATCCCCATAACCCCTGTTATCTTTAGCCACAAGGACCACATCTAACTCCCTCTTAAATATAGCCAATGAACTGGCCTCAACTACCTTCTGTGGCAGATAATTCCACAGATTCACCACTCTCTCTGTGAAAAATGTTTTTCTCATCTCGGTCCTAAAGGATTTCCCCTTTATCCTTAAACTGTGACCCCTTGTTCTGGGCTTCCCCAACATCGGGAAAAATCTTCCTGCATCTAGCCTGTCAAACCCTGTCAAGAATTGTTGTAAGTTTCTATAAGATTCCCCCTCAATCTTCTAAATTCTAGCGAGTATAAGCCAAGTCTACCCAGTCTTTCTTCAAATGAAAGTCATGACATCCCAGGAATCAGCCTCAATGAACCGTCTATAGGGGTGCAATCGGCGAAACGGATTTCTACCGGTCGTTTGTGCCTTTGAGACAGACTGTCTTCGCCTCGTCATCCATTTCTCTGACCTGTTTCGACAGGTATCTACCGAACAGCAGGATCGGCGGCTGCACATTGGATGATTTGCACAACGCTGCAAACTTTGTATTGAGAGTTTGTCTTGTTGCATTCTTACGAAGAAAATTTATTTCGAAGTTTGCATTGCACAAAATGGCCAAAGCATCCTGCTGTATATCAGACAGGGGCGCCCCTTCGATTGATCTTGCAAAGGCAGTAATGCATGACCCCAGCAGCTTTAAGATCTTTTGGAGCCTAAACTCCTGTGCTCTGATGCTTGCACCCATATGCCCCCAGATGGCCTGGTTAACAGCGGGCACTTTGATTGAGACACAGTTGACAGGTTTCTTATATCTTTTCGCCGTTTCTCCCACCGTTAACTCCTGTAAGTGATAGGAAACCATATAATTAATGGTTCTGGCCACGTTATCTACCAATAGCTGACTAGTTCTCATTGGTATGTGTAAAGAAGTGTCATCAACACACTGTGTCTTTACTTCACTTTATTCATACTGTAACATACATTACTGCACTAGCTGTACGTGGTCTGTCACGGGAACTAGAGAGAGATCAGTGGGTGGGGAGGTTGTAATTATACTTGTGATATGGGGAGTGGTTAGTAGTGGTGAGGTCACTATGTTAAAGGTACATGCACATGTCATCTGCACCCTTCCCCTTAGAAACAAAAGGCAACAAGGTAGTGACAGGGCGACCACGTCACATGCGCTATGAGCAGTTACGCAAAGTCGCCATAACGGACAGGCGGCTTGACAACGCGTCCAGGCCGGGTTCGCATCTCGCCATCTCCCCTCCCTGCAGGAAGAAAAGGAGCAGGTGCAGGTGCAGGTGCAGGTGCAGGTGCAGGTGCAGGTGCAGGTGACCGAACCGGAACGGGGGACCCGAGAGGGGATGGAGAAGACGGAGAAGAAGGAGGGGACGCGGGCGCAGCAGCGGGCAGACGGGCAGGCGAGGGAGGGTGAGACGGGGGAGAAGTCGGCTGATAGAGTTGAGAAGGCAGAGTCCGAGGCATGCGTGGAGCGGCGGGAGAGGTGGAAGACTGCAGCGGCGGAGCAAAAGGGTCCGCGGGCGGAAGTGGTGGCTCGTTGACAAGCCGCAGCTGCTGTCGTGACCGGCGGTAAACGGTGCCGTCATGGTCGACCAGATAGGACCGAGACGACCCTGCGGAGCCGACGACGGTGGCGAGCCTGGAGTAACCGGAGGGGGACTGCATTCGGACAACTTGACTGGGGAAGAGACTCGGGAGAGGACGGCAGGACTTATCGTGGGAGCGCTTCTGGATTTCGTGCTTAAGGGCAATGCGCTCCTGGACAGCAGCGGGCTTGAGGACGGAGGGCACGAGGGAGCGCTGGGCCACCGGGATCGGTGGTCTGGTGGTGTGAGACATGTGTCGCTGCGCAGGGGAGCCCATGGCAGGGTCGCGGGAGATGTTGCGAAGGTTAAGGAGGGCAAGGTAAAAGTCAGAGCGAGACAAACGACAATGTTCCAGCAAGTCCTTTGCACTGCGGACTGCGCGTTCTGCCAGGCCGTTGCTCTGCGGGCACTCCGGGCTACTGGTGTAGTGGCGGAAATTCCAGCTGGCCGCGAAATCCCGAAACTCGGCGCTCGTGAACTGGCTGCCGTGTCCGACTGCAGACAGGCCGGGGAGCCGAAGGTAGCGAAGTGGCGGCGCAGCTTCCCGATAACGGCCGAAGAGGTGAGGGAGTGCAGCTGGTCAACCTCGAACCAGCTGGAGTAAGAGTCGACAAGGACCAGGAAGTGCTTGCCACGCCATTCGAAAATGTCAGTGGCAACCGCCATCCAGGGCAGTTCGGGAGCAGGCTGCTGCAGAAGCGGCTGCCGTTGCTGGTGGGGAGCGAGACTGTTGCAGATGGAGCAGGCGGAGACCCTCTCCCGGATGTACTGAGCCATACCGGGCCAGTAGAACTGGCTCTGAGCGTGAGACAAAGTGGCCTCGGCCCCAGCATGACCGCGGTAGGCGGCCTGAAAATAGTGGTCGTGCAGCGCAGCAGGTACAACCACCTTGTGTCCCTTCACAACCACGCCGTCGTGCAGCACGAGCTCATCCCGGACCAGAAAGTAGGGCACGGCACCAGCCGGCAAAGCGGAGCGACGGTCCGGCCAGCCTTGCTGGATGACGGCTGCAAGCTGTTGCAGGGCAGGGTCCTTGGCTGTGTGCTGGACCAGTGACTGCATCTGCTGTGAAGGTACAATATTGACATTGAGCACCATCAAGTCAGACATTTCATATGGGTGGCGATCGGTGGACGTTAGCGGTGCGCGGGACAGCGTGTCGGCCACGAACATGTCCTTGCCTTTGCGATACACAATCTCGAACGTAAAACGCTGGAGCTGCAGCATCATGCGCTGCAACCGGGATGAGGCAACGTGGATCGGCTTGTTGAGGATGGTGACAAGCGGCTGGTGGTCGGTCTCCATGGTGAAAGTGTTGCCCAGGATGTAATCCTTGAACTTGGAACAGGCAAATACCACAGCCAGCAACTCCTTCTCTATCTGAGCATAGCGCTGCTCGGCAGGGGTCATGGTGCGGGACGCGGAGGAAACAGGCAGCTGCAGGCCACCGTGGAGCTGTAGACAAGCGGAACCAAGACCGAACTGGGAGGCGTCGCAGGTGATGACAATGGGACGCTGTAGGTCGAAACATTTGAGCGTGGGGGTGCTGACCAGCCTGGACTTCAGGAAGTCAAAAGCTCTCTGGTGTTGAGGGAACCAGACCCAGGCAGTGTCCTTCTTAATCAACTCCCTCAGGAGTGCGCTCAGCTCACTGAGGTCGGGGATGAACTTCCCCAGGTAATTAACCATGCCGATGAAACGTTGCAGACTGGGCACGTCAGTAGGTGAAGACATTCGGGAGATGGCAGACGTTTTCTGCGGGTCAGGCTTCAGCCCCGAGGCTGTATAAATGTGGCCCACAGAAGTGACCTCCGGGACGCGGAATCGGCACTTCTTGGGGTTTAATTTGAGGTTAATCTTCCGGGCCCGGTCCAGGACTTGGCGGAGGTTGAAGTCGTGCTCAGCAACGTCCTTACCGTAGTCCAGGATGTCGTCAACGATGATGGTATATGGTAGACCGGTAAACAGTTGCTCCATTGTCCGCTGGAACACCTCGCTGGCAGAGTTGATCCCGAATGGCATCCGGAGGAACCGGAACCTGCCGAATGGTGTGCTGAAAGTTGTCAGGTATGAGGACTGCTCGTCAAGCGGTATCTGCCAGAAGGAACTTTTGGCATCGAGAACGGAAAAGATTGTGGCCGGGCCAACCTGTGCAGCGACGTCCTCTACCGTTCGCATGGGGTAGTACGGCCGTTTGATGGCAAGGTTCAGGTCCTTTGGGTTGATGCAAATGCGTATCTCGCTTCTGTCCTTTTTCGCGGCAACAACCATAGTGGGGACCCACCCGGTAGGTTCGCTCACCTCTTTCAGGATGCCCATGGTAACCGTGTTGTGCAGCGTCGACTCAACTTTATCCTTCATGGCGAAGGAGACGCGGTATGGCGGACGAATCACTGGCTCGACATTGCGGTCGACAACAATCTTGTAGTAGCAGGGCAGCTTGCCCAGCTCGTCGTCAAAGCGGTCTGGATATTCGATCAGGGGGTTCATAAGGGTCTGCACCTGGTGGATGTCACGGTGGAGGAGACCAGGCCCATGTCTTGGCAAGCTCGGATGCCCAACAGGGTGATGCAGTTTGAATCTAGCAGATAAAAAGCGAGGGGCAGAGAGGTCTCCAGTATCTTGCAATGCAAAGTAGCCTTCCCCACAGGAACAAGCACGCCTCCCCCATAGGCATGCAAAATGGAGCGATCAGAAGTGACTTTCTCATTAGTTCTTATCTTCCAGAAAAGGCTTGTTGACATTACATTTGCGACCGCCCCCGTGTCGATTTTCGCGGTGAAGGTCGAGTTGTTCACAGCTACACGAACTGAAGGATCCGTTATCAGTGCAGGTGCATCCAACAGTGAAAATATGCTGGTCTCCTACCTGGGAGGAACTCGAGTCAGACATATGGAGTTCGGGAACGACAGGCAGCATAGAAATAGTTCAATTTTCTGCAGAAGTTACACGTTTTGCCCAAGGCAGGGCACACATTGAATTGATGAGAGGCAAAGTTACAATTGGGGCACCGCTGCGGGTTGCTACCCCTGGAAGCAGTGGGCCCCCGTTGTCGTGGCGGACCCGTGTACCGCCGACGGCCAACACAACTGGCAGAGTTAATATCATGATCAGCCGGTGACACCGCCGAGGTGACAGCTTCGGCCATACGGCAGGCGTCCATGGCCTCGTTAAAAGACAGGTCGGGCTTGGGCAAAAGTTCAGCCCTCAGCTTCTCATCGCGTAGACCATCAACCAGGATGTCCCTGGTCAGTTCATCGGGGGTAAGCGTGTCCAGGCGGCACCGTCTGGCCAGGTGTCGCACCGCAGTGACATAATTATCAATGGATTCACCTGGGTTCTGACGCCGCCCGAACAGTTTAAGACGCTCTAAGATGCAGTTAGAGGGGATGTCGCACATCGCGGTAAACTTAGCCAATAAACATACCGGGTCCCGAGCAGATTCGCCCTCATCGTAGACGAATGAGTCAGAGCGTCCCAGGGCATCGGGACCAGCCAGGTTGAGAAGCAGAGAAGCTTTGACCTCAGGGGTGGCGGCAGGATGAGCGATTGTGACATAGTGGTCGAAGTCACGTCTAAAGACATCCCACCGATGGGCAATCTCAGAATCGAAGACAAGCACGTCGGGCTTGCGGCAGGAAGTGGCCATAACGAGGAAATAGAGAAAGGGGACGGGGAACTGGGTCAAAAGTAAATAAACAACCGATAAACAGGAGGCGCAAGGGTAAGATTTATGCCAACATGTAAAGAAGTGTCATCAACACACTGTGTCTTTACTTCACTTTATTCATACTGTAACATACATTACTGCACTAGCTGTACGTGGTCTGTCTCGGGAACTAGAGAGAAATCAGTGGGTGGGGAGGTTGTCAATAGTCAATAGTCAATAGTCAATAGTCTATTTAATTGTCATTTGGACCCCTGGAGGTCCAAATGAAATGCCGTTTCTGCAGCCATACATTACACACAAATAGACCCAAGACACAACATAATTTACATAAACATTACAAACAAACTTATCTCTCCACTGCACTCTCCCCCCCCCCCCCCCCCCCGATGTCAGAGTCAAAGTCAAAGCCCCCGGCTGGCGATGGCGATTGTCCCGCGGCCATTAAAGCCACGCCGGGTGGTGCGAGGTCGCACACCGGGTCTTGGTGTTAGAGCCCCCGGCGTGCGCTCGCAGAGTCCCGCGGCCATTCCAAGCCGCGCGGGGCAGTGATGTCAGGCCCCGCTCCAGGAGCTCTTCGACCCCGCAATTCGGGCGGGAGAAGTCGCCGTTGCAGGAGTCCCGAAAAGCGGTCTCCCTCCAGGGAGCCGCGGGCTCCCGGTGCCGCCGTCCGCCAGACCCGCAGTAGCAGCCTCCGCATCAGCATCAGCAGCAGCAGCGGCAGCGGCAGCGCTCCTCCACCGCTCCACCCGCTCCGGACTCGGCCAGCTGCGCGACTTCTTCTTCTTCTCCTTGCAGCTCAGAGTGCTCCACCATCCAGAGCCATCGGTGGACGGCCGTGGCGCAACTCGGCGGCGGTAAGTTGTTGTTGTTGCTGCCGCTCTCCAGAAAGCACCAGAGTCCCCGGCTTCTTCTGTTGGAGGCCGCTCCTCGTTGCAGCCCCAACGACAGCTGAGACCCGACGAGAAAAGGTCGGGTCTCCAGTGCAGGGAGAGATTCATGGCCGGACTCATCAGAGTCCACGGGCCTTATTGATTTTTTTGGTGGGTTTTCTCCCTGCAGGAGTAGCCACGGTGCTTTCCATCGGCACCTGAATAGCTGCCGCTGGCCGTGCTGCCAGCGACTTGGAAGTCGAAATGGGCGCCCGCCCGCTGCCCGCACTCCCGCGGGCTTCTTCAGCTGACTTCCCGGCGCACGCCTCGACCTTCCTTTCAACGTCTTCTCCATAGTCCTGCTAGATCCTGTAAACCAGACGTACAGACCGCAAAAGCCAACCGCAGTGAGTTTTTAAAAACTTACGTGCGGGTTTTTAACTTACCGCGGGTGGAGTTGCACACTGCCAGCCCGTCGTTGCACCATGCGTCCGACGTAATGACGCGCATGCGGACTGGCGGGCTTCTTCACTGAATCACTCACGTGACTGCCAAGTAAAGTGTGGATAAATGTGAGGTTAACTTTGGTGGCAAGAACAGGGAAGTAGACTGTTATCTGAATGGTGGCCGATAAGGAAAAGGGGAGATGCAACGAGATCTGGGGTTCATGTTACACCAGTCATTGAAAGTAGGCATGCAGGTGCAGCAGGCAGTGAAGAAAGCGAATGGTATGTTAGCATTCATATCAAAATGATTTGAGTATAGGTGCCGGGAGGTTCTGCTGCAGTTGTACAGGGCCTCGGTGAGACCACACCTGGAGTATTGTGTACAGTTTTGGTCTCCTAATCTGAGGAAGTACATTATAGCCAAAGAGGGAGTACAGAAAAGGTTCACCAGACTGACTTCTGGGATGGCAGGACTTTCATATGAAGAAAGATTGGATGGACTCGGCTTGTACTCGCAAGAATTTAGAAGATTGAAGATCTTATTGAAACTTTAAAAAATCTTAAGATGTTGGACAGGCTAGATGCAGGATGATTGTTCCCGAATTTGTGGAAGTCCAGAACAAGGGGTCACAGTTTAAGGATAAGGGGAAAGTATTTTTGGACCGAGATGAGAAAAACATTTTTCACACAGAGAGTGGTGAATCTGTGGAATTATCTGCCACAGAAGGCAGTTGACGCCAGTTCATTGGCTATATTGAAGAGGGAGTTAGATGTGGCCCTAGTGGCAAAAGGGATCATGGTGGCAGGTGCAGGATACTGAGTTTGATGATCAGCCATGATCCAATTGAATGGAGGTGCAAGCTCAAAGGGCCGAATGGCCTACTCCTGCACCCATTTTCTATGTGTCTATGATTATATGTCCACTTGTGGGTCTGTAGACGTCTCTATAGGGCAATCCGCAATGCAGACACGGTGCAACGTAGGCAGACTGGCGGTGGTTAATAGTCGTTGAGGCCCCTTCTCACTGTCCTTGCGGTGCTGTCGCTTTGTCTTTGCGACACGGCGTAGTTTCATTTCACGACGTGCAACTCCGTCCAGCACAGATATCCTACAGGAGCGCCTGTTCATTGCAATGTGTACCCAGTTGCTCGATGTGGTGTGGAATTTCTTCAGACTGTTCTGTATTTTGTCCTTGAAGCGTTTCTTTGGCCCGCAGGGGGCGCGCTGACCTTCCTTCAATTGAGAGTACAGGACTTGGTTAGGGTAATTTGCACAACGATACACTATTAAACGATGTAACCTAGCATTCGGCATTGTGAGAACGCAGTAATGACCTTAAAATTATGGCTATTAAAATGTCCATCGCATTTCGAAATCTTGCAAGAATTATAACTTTGATATTGCAAGTCTTAATATTTCGAGCTGTTAACAACCATTTCAAACAGACACAATTGTTTTTTGCAATGTGGTTGTCAGTAACGTGAGAGGTTCTGGACACGGGACTATCTAGCATAGCCTTGGTTTAATTTATTCATACATGAAAATGGAATTGTGGGTGAAATCAGCTGTTGTCGGATTCTTTAGCATTTTCGGATTGATTTCCAACGTCTTCATCCTCCTGACTTTGTGGCGAGGGTTGGGTCAAGTCAGCCCGCCTCCCGCGGAGGTCATCGTCAACGCTCTGGCCGTCGCCAACGTTACCACCATCCTCGTGGCGCTGTTGGCAATGGCCGTGGACTTCATTCACAACTACTGCGAGATCCAGCAAAAGGTCGCCGAGTCCTTCCTCGCGCTCTCCTACTGCCTCAGCTTTTGGGTCAGTGCTCTCCTCTGTTTCTTCTACTGCCTGAAAATCGTTAGTGTCCATCGGCCCAACGCCAAGAAACTAGCCCAAGTGATCAGCGGCAAGGTTTTCCTCTGGGTCGGTGCGACGTCGTTATTCAGCTGCGCTCTGGGAGCGTTGGATCGCTATGTCGACAATGCAGCGTTAACCATATGACCATATAACCATATAACAATTACATCACGGAAACAGGCCATCTCGACCCTTCTAGTCCGTGCCGAACACATAATCTCCCCTAGTCCCATATACCTGCGCTCAGACCATAACCCTCCATTCCTTTCCCATCCATATAACTGTCCAATTTATTTTTAAATGATAAAAACGAACCTGCCTCCACCACCTTCACTGGAAGCTCATTCCACACAGCTACCACTCTCTGAGTAAAGAAGTTCCCCCTCATGTTACCCCTAAACTTCAGTCCCTTAATTCTCAAGTCATGTCCCCTTGTTTGAATGTTCCCTACTCTCAGTGGGAAAAGATTTTCCACGTCAACTCTGTCTATCCCTCTCATCATTTTAAAAACCTCTATCAAGTCCCCCCTTAACCTTCTGCGCTCCAAAGAATAAAGCCCTAACTTGTTCAACCTTTCTCTGTAACTTAGTTGCTGAAACCCAGGCAACATTCTAGTAAATCTCCTCTGTACTCTCTCTATTTTGTTGACATCCTTCCTATAATTAGGCCACCAAAATTGTACACCATACTCCAGAATTGGCCTCACCAATGCCTTCTACAATTTTAACATTACATCCCAACTTCTATACTCAATGCTCTGAATTATAATAATAATAATAATAATAATAATAATAATAATAATAATAATAATAATAATAATAATAATAATAATAATAATAATAATAATAATCTTATTTATATAGCACATTTTTAATCAACTTGCATTGACCCCAAAGTGCTTCACATAATTACATTACATTTACACACAGGCAAAGGTGGGTGAAGTGTCTTGCCCCAAGGACACAACGACAGTATGCACTCCAAGCGGGATTCGAACCGGCTACCTTCCGGTCGCCAGCCGAACACTTAGCCCATTGCGCCATCTGTCGTCCCACGGCCAGCACACCAAAAGCTTTCTTTACCACCCTATCTACATGAGATTCCACTTTCAGGGAACTGTGCACAGTTATTCCCAGATCCCTCTGTTCACCTACATTCTTCAATTCCCTACCATTTACCATGTACGTCCTAGTTTGATTTGTCCTGCCAAGATGTAGCACCTCACACTTATCAGCATTAAACTCCATCTGCCATCTTTCAGCCCACTCTTCCAACTGGCATAAATCTCTCTGTAGACTTTGAAACTCTACTTCATTACCCGCAACCCCACCTATCTTAGTATCATCTGCATACTTACTAATCCAATTTACCACACCATCATCCAGATCATTGATGTACATGACAAACAACAGTGGACCCAACACAGATCCCTGTGGCACCCCCACTAGTCACTGGCCTCCAACCTGACAAACAACCATCCATCATTACTCTCTGGCATCTCCCATTCAGCCACTGTTGAATCCATCTTGCTACTCCACCATTAATACCCAACCATTGAACCTTCTTAACCAACCTTCCATGAGGAACCTTGTCAAAGGCGTTACTGAAGTCTATATACACAACATCCACTGCTTTACCCTCATCATTTTCCCGACTAACATCTTCAAAAAATTCAAGAAGATTAGTTAAACATGACCTTCCAGGCACAAACCTGCCATTACCTGAACGGATCTTATCATTTTGGATCGACACACGAGTCGCAGGAAATGAACCCCGAAGCAACTGAACAATTAAACATATACATGAGCCTAATCCTTGCAACTGCGCTCCCCGCTCTGTGGATGTCCACTTCTTGTATTTAGCTCATCTCCGTCTTATGGAAACGTCGGTGATCATCATAGCAGCACGCCCTCAACGTTAAACGTCCCAAGAAGGGGGATCATCACGCGCATAATCGCAATGGTTGTTTCACTTTATCTGCTTTTTCTTGCATTTCTATTTGCGAGAATTATATTTTTGTTGTGTGCGATATCCCAATCGTCGCAATGATCATTTATGATGGACAAGTTACTTGAGTTTTCGTATCTTTACGACGGCTTCTCCTACGCAGTATTGAATCCAGTGGTTATCGTGTTTGGTGTATGTAAGCTTCGCGATGCGCTACACAAATTATGTTGCAAATGGAACACTTCCCTGCTGGCTGACGATGGAGTAATTCCGCCTGCAAGCATAGTCGGCAAGGCTGAGGTGCGACTAAAGCTGTCACAGCCATACATAAAAACAGCTTTTTTTTCACGAGTAGTAGCTCTACTCAATAAATGAAACTCTGTAGCCTCCTTTTGCTCTGGTATTTGATTTAATTCACATGTCTAATCAATAATGTTTTATTATTAATGTTTCATTCTTAACTGACACTGTATGTCATGTTGTCATTTGTAGGCGGTGCAACACGGCAAGTTCCTTGATTGTGAATACTACCAATACACTTTTAATTCAATTATATTAGCTATTGCTGTCCGAGAAACACAGAAACGTTTGATTGCATACGATCCATGTAGAGGGGGGCACGGTGGCGCATCGGATGAATTGACGTTTTACAGCACTTTCAGCGCCAGGGAGCCGGGTTCCATCTTGACTCCGGGTGCTGTCTGTACCGAGTTTGCACGTTATCCCCATGACCTGGAGGGTTTTCTCCCAGATCGTCGGTTACTCACACACTCCGAAGAACTACAAGTATTGTTTTTTTTTACTAAGTATGAGTTTACAATTGTCCCTCGTGTGCGTAGACATGTGTTATTGTGCGAGGATTGATGATCAGTGCCGACTCGGTGGACAGAAGGGCCTGTATCCGCGCTGTATCTTTAAACTAAACTCTACTAAAATAGACCAGACATGAGTGCAATCAGGAGATAGATTGGGAACCTCGTAACCTGGTGCACAGCCAACAACCCCTCACTCAACGTCACCTAAGACAAAGGATATTGTGATTGACTTCAGGGAGCAAAGAAATACAGACACCGCGATCACGGTGTACATTGATGGCGGCGAAGACCATATGAACATAGAAACATTGAAAATAGGTGCAGGAGGGGGGCATTCGGCCCTTCGAGCCAGCATCGCCATTCATTGTGATCATGGCTGATCGTTCCCTATCAATAATCTGTGCCTGCCTTCATATGACAGTTCCGCCATCCCAGGGATCAATCTCGTGAACCTACGCTGCACTGCCTCAATCACAAGGACGTCCTTCCTCAAATTATGATCGAAAGGTTAAAGTTCACCCTATCTCCACCTAAGTTCCCCAGGTTGATATTCAGGGATTCCGTAGCGAACCTGAATGAGTTCAACGATGCCATGTCTGACTTCGCCAGCGAGTGCGTGGGCGGTTGTGCGCCGACGAAGTAAATCCAAGATGGGGAATTCAATAAACCACGAATGAACCGCGAGGTCCTAAGAAAGGTCTCGACACGAAACGTCAACTATTCCTTTTCCCCAGGGGTGCTGTCTGACCCGCTGAGTAACCTCAGCTTCTTGTGTCTATCGTGAGGTACATTTACAGGTTAAGGTCGGGTTTGCTGCGAAAGAAAACTCAAAGGATTCCGAATGGGACATGAAGGCCCGATTTGATCTCCGCATAGCCATCAATTATGCCAAGAGACAATACCCGGACAAATCGGAGTCCTAGTGTAATCACTCGGACACACACGGATAATGTGGCAAGGTCTGAATACGATAATTGGCAGCAATGCAAGGTCAAGCAGCATCATTGGTGATGGTCCGACCCGAAGCTTCGAGCAGAAGGCCAAGTGATCGCCTGACACTTTAGACTACAATGCGCACCTCCCCAGAATGATGATAGCATACGTTAGATCGGCCTTCCTCAGTGTAAACCCACGAAAAGTAACTGACCCAGACGGGTTTCCTGGCCGTGTACTTGGTAGCAGTGCGAACCACTCAGCGGACATCTTTCATCTCACCCATCACCGTTCGCAGCTATCCACCTGCTTCAAGAAGACCATCATGCTACCAATGCTGAAGAATAGCTAAATCTGATGCCTAAACGGCTACGCTCCAGTGACCTTGACATTTATAATCGTGAAATGTTTTGAGAAGCTAGTTATGGAACGCATTAAATCTAGACTTATCAGCGGACTTGACCCACTGCAGTTCGCCTACCGCCACAATAAGTCCATGGACGATGACACCGCTCTAGCTCTACACTCATTCCTATAACAACTGGATAAGCGCGATACCTAATTCAGTTATTTATTCACAGACTGCGCCTCTGTCTTTAATACCATTATACCATCCAAGGCTATAACCAAACTCGGAAGATTTGGTGTCAGTCCTGTTCTCTGCAACTGGACCCTCGACTTCCTGACCAGCAGACCGCAATCAGTAAAGATCGGGGACAAATCATCCTCTACGCCAATCACCAACACGTGCATTCCGCAAGGATGGTTTCTCAACCCCCTTCTTTACTCCTCGTACACCCCACGACTGTGCAGCCATGTACACATCTAAATCAATGATCCCATTCGTGGCCTATATCACCATTTCAAATAATGATGCGACATAGTACAGGAAGGAGATTGAAAACATCATTTCCTGGTGGCGAGACAACAACCTTTCTCTCAATGTCAGCAAGATAAATGAGATTGTGACCTTCAGGATGTAAAGAGCTATGCATACCCCAGATTACATTGACGGTGCCGAGGTAGATATGGATGAACACTTCAAATTCCAAGGAGTCAATATCACCAACAAATTCTCCTGGACCACCCATATTGAAGCAACGATCAAGAAAACACACCGAACACATCTAATTCCTTAGAAGGCATCGGAAATCGGCATGTCACCAACAACTATCACCAGGTTCTACAGATGCATCATAGGCACCATTGTATAACGATACATCGTAGCGGTTTGGGAACACTTCCGCCCAAGACCGCAAAACATTACATAGAATTGTGGACGCAGCCCAGACCATCACACTAATCAACGTCCCTTCGTTTGACTCCATTTAGACCCACGCTTCCTCGGCAAGGCCAGCAGCATAATCAAGAACGAGTCGCACTCTGACCACTCCGTCGTCTCCACATTACCATCAGGCAAACATAAAGTAGTGTGCAAACGCACACTTACAGATTCAGGGACAGGTTCTTCCGAACTGTTCTCAGACAACTGAATCATTCTCCCACAAAGAGAGCGATGTGCTGTACTACTACCTAGCATCTTCGTGTCCCTCGTACTATCCTTTATCGGGCTTTGCTGGCTTTACCTTGCACTAAACGTTATCACCTTATCATGCATCTATATACTGAATGGCTCGCATGTAATCATGTATCGTGTTAATGCTGACGGGATAGCACGCAATAAAGTGTTTTCACTGTACCTCGGCACACTTAACAATAAAGCAAAATGAATTGAGAATAAAAATGGTTAGGATTAACTATTACCAGCACTTGGACCAGCCACAACGCCCAATATATCATAACATCGCCACTATTTTGTTATAGAAGGTTATAGTATATAATGTTATAGTACGTTCTCAAGAAGGAACTGCAGATGCTGGAAGATCGAAGGTACACAAAAATGCTGGAGAAACTCAGCGGGTGCAGCAGCATCTATGGAGTGAAGGAAATATGCGACGTTTCGGGCCAAAACCCTTCTTCAGACTGATGGGGGTTGGGGGGGAGAAGGAAGGAAAAAGGGAGGAGGAGGAGCCCGAGGGCGAGTGGATCGGAGGAGAGACCTCGAGAGTTAAGGAAGGGGAGAAGACAGCAAGGGCTAGCAAAACTGGGAGAATTCAACGTTCATGCCATCCGGACGCAAGCAACCCAGGCGGAATATGAGGTGCTGTTCCTCCAATTTCCGGCGTTGCTCACTCTGGCAATGGAGGAGACGCAGGACAGATTGGGAATGGGAGGGGGAGTTGAAGTGCTGAGCCACCGGAATTCAGGTAGGTTATTGCGGACTGAGCGGAACGATCGCCCAACCTCCGCTTAGTCTCCCCGATGTAAATCAGCTGACATCTGGAGCAGCGGATGCAGTAGATGAGGTTGGTGGAGATACAGGTGAACCTTTGTCGCACCTGAAACGATTGCTTGGGTCCTTGAATGGAGTCGGGGGGGGAGGTGAAGGGACAGGTGTTGAGTCGAGGGGGAAGGTGAAGGGACAGGTTTGCATTTCTTGCGGTTGCAAAGGAAAGTGTCCGGGGAGGGAAGGGAATAATTGACAAGGGAGTTGCGGAGGGAGCGGTCTTTGCGGAAGGCAGACATACGGGTAGATGGGAAGATGTGGCGAGTGGTGGGGTCACGTTGGAGGTGGCGGAAATGGCGGAGGATTATTTGTTGTATTTGCCGGCTGGTGGGATGAAAGGTGAGGACTAGGGGGACTTTTAATAAGTTCTGTATGTTCCCATCAAACCCCCAAAACACACACAGATGCGCCGTACAAAGCAACTTATCGGTGTGCATCGCAGAAAGTTTGAGGAACAGTTGCATCCGAGACCGCTAGAAAATGCAGAGAATTGTGGGCGTAGCCCTGACCATCACGCCAAACAAACTCCGTTCCATAGACTCCAGCTACATTTTACGATGCACCGGCATGGTCACAATCTTAATCATGGACCGGTCTCACACAATTCATTTCCATCAGACAAGAGGTGTTTGAAAACGCAAATATCCAGATTCAGGGACCGTTCTTCACAGGTATTATGAGACTACGGAACCGTCCTCTCACCAGCTGTAGTGCGTTCCTGACCTCCCATCTACCTCATTGGACACATTTACCTATCTTCAATCAGATTTTACTTGCATTAAATCATATACTATTTATCCTGTATATGTGCACTGTGTACAGCTTCAATGTAATCATGTATAGGCATTTTTTGACTGATTAGCAGGCAACAAAACACTTTTCAACACATCTGTTAGATACGGGTCAATACCAACTGAAAACAAACTACCACTCATTAATCATTCCACAGAAAGTAAGTTCTCTTCCTGTCTATTTCCTGTCTATTGATCAATACCCATCAACCTACACTCCCCCGCCTTTTCATGTTATCCGAGATACGTCAGATCAGGCCCAGTTGACTTATCCATCATAATGCTCTTAGGAGGTACACCTCCACCTCCTCCTTGATCTCAATTAGCATGTCATAATAGTATTCCCTCCTTTGATCCCACTGACCTTCTCCTTGATGACTGTCAAAGCAAAATAGTGGTTTCGTCGCTGGCCTGTATCTTCGGACTCCAACCTTTAATCTGGAGAAATTATACCCGCTTCCCAGTTACCCACTTGATGTTTAATATGTGTATAATATGCCTTACAATTTCCTTTACTTTGACTTGGTAATGACTGTTCACGACGTTCCTTGGGCCCTTTTTACCTCCTGCATGAGTGATTTCTGCCTTTGTTTACAATCCTCAAAGTTACGGTCTGAATTAATCTTGCCAAACCTTCATTTAGTTACCATTTTGCTAATTGTATTTGTTCTCATCCACTATTCGTTTATTTTAGCATCCTTGAACCTTTCCCTCTTGGATCTGAACGTTGATCAACTGGTATCCGTGCGTACGTCATGATGGCTGCTGCAACAAGTATTTGTTCACTTGGCCCATTTACTGGATACACTCCTCCCATGCATCTGTGCCCGGCCAGGTTTGCAAGCAATGACCTTGTTCTTGGAACTGACCCTGATAGGTCTTGCAAAATCATACTTCTGCTGTTCGAGCTAATTTGCATTTGGCATCGATTAACATAGTTGGCCAACATGGACACAGGCCTAATTCAAGAATGCTGAGGAAGCTAGTTAACTGGTCTACGTCCATCAGTCCTAGGATTCACCCCGCAATATATGTCCACACAATGGCCCTTGCAATGACCGATCCTTCCACTAAACCCTTCTCCCATCAGCTGGGCTATGGTCCCATTTTTCCAATCTAATTCAAAGCGAATCGTATTATTTTTAATCTCCACTTTTTCTGCAGCTGTAACGCTATAAGTCCGTCACACTATATTGTGGCGGTAGCATGGTGGTGTACTTGAAGAGCTGTTGATTTACAATGCCAGAAAACCGACTGCGATATTGACGACGTATGCCAACTATGCGGTTTTGCACGATCTCCCAGTGAACCGCGCGAGTTTTCTCCTGGAGCTGCGGTTTCCTCCCTCATTGCAAATAAGTATATGTCATTGAATAGGAATCTGAGGGGTAGCTTTTTCACACAAAGGGTGGTGGGTGTATGCAACAAGGTGTCAGAAGCAGAGACAATCCCAACATTTGAGAAGCAGTTAGACACGTACATGGATAGGACAGGATCCGAGAGATATCGATCAAATGCTGGCAGTGGGACTAGTGCAGCTGGGATAACTTGGTCGGCGTTGGCAACTTGGGCCGAAGGGCTCATTTACACACTGTATCATATAACCATATAACCATATAACAATTACTGCACGGAAACAGGCCATCTCGGCCCTGCGTCCGTGTCGAACACTTATTTTCCCTAGTCCCATCTAGCTGCACTCAGACCATAACCCTCCATTCCTTTCCCATCCATATACCTATCCAATTTATTTTTAAATGATAAAATCGAACCTGCCTCCACCACTTCCACCGGAAGCTCATTTCACACAGCCGCCACTCTGAGTAATAGAACCATATAACAATTACAGCACGGAAACAGAAACGGTATCATTCTATGGCTCTATGAATTTATCAGTTAGAAACTTGGTACCAGAAAGCACTCGGTTTTATATGCACTGAACTATCAGCCAGCATCCATACACGATTCTAACAAGTCGTTTTGTCTGTTGATTCATGCAACTAGATGAATCTACCGAAATATTATCGGAACCTATCCATTCGCATTGATACACTGCTCCGCCGGTCTGTCCATCCCATTCTGTATTTCATACATAATAGAACGCATTCTATCGGGATCCACCATAACTATGTTTTTAAATTGCCCGGGAAATAGGGCCGAGCATCGAACATGTGTCTAGAATTTAACTTCCATCACCCATGTCTGGTATCTACTTGAAATGTGGCACATATTTAGATAAAATATAATTGAGAAGGAATTCATAACTCGCAAGTGCCAAACGTTGCATATTAATGAATCGAAAAGCTGATTCGAAAATTAGATTAAAAATGTAAGCGTCATCTGTTGCTCAATGCTCATATTACTCTATGGGGAACCTAATTGCGTGCTGCGGTTTATTTAAACCATATATTATAACTATATATATGGTGTTATAATATATGGTTTAAATAGACCTCAGCACGGAATTAGGTATATATATATAGGCATATATGTTAGGCATATATATATAAAACGGGATATATATATATATATATATATATATATATGTGTGTGTGACGTGAATATGACTGGAGTTATATATTATATATAATTATATTACATAAAAATAATAGATTTAATATAATTGTGAGTCCGAGTGGATGTGTATGTTGAGTGAGACTGTCGCAGAAGTCTCGGGTTTCATTGGCTACTGAACCCGCCTAATTAATGGGTGAGGGCAGATCCTGTGCGTTTAACGCGGCATCATTTTGCCTCAGGTTGAACGGGTGTACCTGGCTCGTATCTCTCTAATCACTTTGGTGGAAGACCATAGAACTGTACAAAACAAAACAGGAATCTTTCGGCCCAAAATAGGGAACATGGTCAGCTGGACAGGAGAGCCTGTTCCCGATGTGTATGACTCTACAAGAACTACAGCAATGATAATTCAGCCGAAATTTCCACATGGAAAAACAAAACTAGTTACCACTGATCGGCTATCAGCTAATAAATTGGCAAACTGCTGTAGAACGTTGATATTTGAGGAAGGCAAAAGACTGCAAATGCTGAAGTATCGAGCAAAAGATAATCTGCTGGAGGAACGGCGGGTCGGGTGGAATATGGGGAGGATAATGGGCAGACGACATTTAGGGGTGTGGCCCTTCTTCAGACTGGTCCATTTTTCTTCTCACCTTCATCCTAGCCCACTGAGTTCACTGGATGTTTGCCTTTTAATCGAGATTCCAGCATCTGCAGTCTCTTACCTATCCCAATTACGGATGTTCATCTCATTATGTCTGTAATTTACATTCATATTCATCGCCGCCCTTCATGAAAATCGGCAGTATGCTTGCCCTCCTGCATTCGTAGTATTTTGTCCGCTTGCAATTGCGTGCTCAAGACGGTCCCGGTTGGCCCAGAACCATATTTTAGTTATTTTAGGAAGGAAATGAGGAAATATTTATTTAGTTAGGCGGTGGTGGATCTGTGGAATTCGTTGCCACAGAAAGCTGCAGATGCCGTCAGTTGGTACTGTTAAGGCAGAAAGGATAGATTTTGAATTAATACAGATGTCAGAGGTGATGAGGAGAAGGCAGGAGAATGGAGTTGGGAGGAAGAGATAGATCAGTCATAACTGAATGGCGAACACGATGGGCCGAATGGCCTAACCATATTCCTATCACATGACCTTATGGCTTATGAACCACCTTGGCCTTTAGGAAAATCATGTCTGCATTGACAAATATCTCAGTTTTGCCTCCACAGTGTTCAAATCGGTTTTTAAATCTGATAACTGTCTTTAAAAGTCCCTCGGCACTTGTGGATGGGAATTTCCTCCAAGGTCGGTTTGGTGTTGCTTCATCCTGCATGGTTAATGATGACATCCGGCTTGCAGGGATTATTAAGAATGGTGTGTCTTTATCGCGGGGGCGGGGGCGGTAGGGGGTTTGGCGGTATTTCCGACCTTTTGGCCTCCTCGGGAGGTTGGAATTGCCGGACCAGTACGTTTTCCACATTGCTGGGGAATATCTAACACATTTTAAATCATCTAATTTTTTGGCTGAGCCACGACGAAACTGGTAGAGTTGCTGCACTCTCACCGCCACAGAAGCGGCTTCTAACCGACCGTATTTACTTCAGTTAATTTTAGTTTAGTGCATTGTCACGTTTACCGAGATACTGTAAAAACATTTTATTGGTCGGTTGATATCCAGGAAGCAAAACGATTGTACATTATTACGATCATGCGGTCCATAACGTACAGGTACGGAATAGTTTAATGTTAATAATGTTTAAACCGCGTACGCTTAATCCGGTTCTCCCGGTTTCCTCCCGCATCTAAAAGCCACGTGAATTTGTCGAGCAGCTGGTCTTTACAAAGTGCCTCCAATGTGTAGGGAGTCGACGTGAAGGTGCGATAGCATTGAAATATTATGACTCCCAAAACTGATTTGGAAGGACGGTCTAGACGAAATAACATTCGCATCTACGGCGTACCTGAAGATAAAGAAGGCAACTCTATGTCTGAATTTGTGGAGCAACTTTTAATGACTGAACTCGTAATAACAACGGACACCAACGTACGGATCCAGCGCGCGCACAGAGCTTTGGCTCGCAAACCGGAAGGTAATTCACCACCTAGGTCTATAGTGGTAAATTTCCTGGAGTTTAATACCAAAGAAATTGTATTGAAAAAGGCCTGGGGGAAGAAGATAATGATTGATGGGCGACGTCTATCATTTGACCACGACTATGCAACGGAGGTTGTCCAGAAGCGCAAGGCATATAAGGGAATAAAGAGGGCCCTGAAGGAGAGAGGTGTCCGCTTCCAGACCCCACTGGACAAGATGCGTATTAACTGGGACTCAGGAACATGCACATATCATAGTGCACAAGACGCAGTTGCAGGAGTTGAGGAGGAGAGGCTACTCCGTGGAGACACGTGATTACAGCGCTGAGCAGCCGGGGGACCCAGAGATGGAGCGTCTTCTCCAGGCTTTGACATGGCAGAGAGTTGGAGAGAGGAGCGAAGATGAGAGTGAGACAGCAAGAGAGTGACTACAGGAGTCTGAGCAAATCCCATCCAACTGGCTTTTATTGTGTCACAAATTCTTTTGGACTAAAAAATAAGTGCTATCGGATGACGTTGGACGATACTAGGATGCATGAAATGGAGTGTTTCACCTCTAGTGAGGGGCCCTCTAGGAGGAGGCTTTCCCCTATACCTGCCAACGGGGACTCAGGGTAGAAAGGAATCACCCTTACTTGGAAGTCAACTGTTTTTTCTTTTCTTTTTTTTAATTTGGCACATGTTGTCCAGATGTTCAGACCTGCACAGTTTCAAGTTATCTGGAGATTTATGAATGCAAGACAGGAGGAGGTAAATTAAATGTCACGTAATACTATCAAATTGGTGTCACTCAATGTAAATGGGACGAATAATCCAGTTAAAAGTAGCAAGGTCCTGGCTAAACTGAAAAAAAGAAAAGGCCCAGCTACTATTTTTACAAGGAACCCACCTGCCTCAACAAGAACATGAGAAACTAAAACGCTTTGGCTTTAGAATTGCATTTTATAGTTCCTATAAAACTAGACAAAGGTGGGGAGTGGCTATCCTTATCACAAATGCAGTCCAATTTGAATGCCATAAAGAAGTCAGGGTCAAAGAGGGAAGGTATGTATTAGTTAAAGAAAAGTTGGAAAACAAAGTCGTGACACTGATCAATGTATATGCCCCCCCCCCCCCCCCCCCCCCCCCCCCCCCCCCCCCCCCCCCCCAGAGAGTAGCAAATGTTTTTTCAAAACTCTGTTTGACATTATTGCTTTAGAGACTGAAGGTATTTTGATATGTGGAGGGGACTTCAATGTGGTCATGTATCATAATTTGGATACAACAAGCCTAAAAATAACCCAAGATGCATCTCACCAAATTTATTAACACATCAGTACAGGAAATTGGCCTAATTTATGTTTGGAGAGAACTTCACCCTTTAGAAAGAGACTACGCACACTATTCGGTACCTCACTCGGTCTACTCCGGGATTGACTACTTTTTAATGAATACGGGAGAAAGTCACAGTATCACAGTGTAGAATCGGATGGCAGATGTATCTGATCACAGTGCGATCAGCTTGACAGTACACCTGAATACTAGAAAAAGAAATACTGTTTGGAGGCTCGATGTGGGTATTTTGAATAATAAGGCAAATGTGGAACAATTAAGGGAAGAGATAAAAAAGGTACATAGAAGAGAATGATAACGGGGATGTGGATCCTGTAATACTGTGGGATGCTATGAAGGCAGTTATACGTGGAAAGCTGATCGCCCTGACAACATCACAAAAAAAGGCCCGGCCAGCTATGTATCAACATAAAGTAGAAAAACTGAAAGAATTGGAGATAAAACATAAAAAACATACCGGATCAGTTGGTACTAAAACAGATTAAGGATAAAAAAAAGGGGGGGGATAGATTAGATCCTCAGGGGAGATATGGAAAAAAGGGCAAGATTCGTAAAACAGACCTATTATGAAGCAGGTCCAAAAGCAACTAGACTCCTGGCCAGACGCCTGCGTAAACAGCAGGCCTCTAATACAATTCATAAAATAAGAGATCCTAAAACCAATCGATTATCACATGAGCCAGGTGAGATAGAAAGAAGATTTGAAGAATACTATAAGAAACTCTATTCTAAACCACCATCAGCTGACGAAAGGACAATGAGAAGTTTTCTTAACTCACTTGATCTGCCATCCATTGGTGAGACACAAAATAATACCATTACGTCACAATTTACGGTTAAGGAGCTTGAAGCTGCAATCAGTAGATTCAAGGCTAGTAAATCACCAGGCAGCGATGGGTTTCCACCAGAATGGTACAAGGCCTTTAAGAAAGAGCTATCACCTCTGCTCCTGTCTTGCTTTAACTGGACCCTTAAAGAGGGCTGGTCTCCCCCATCATGGAAGGAAGCAATTATTACCGTTTTACCCAAGGAAGGCAAAGACAAAGAGCAATGTAAAAATTTCAGGCCAATCTCAATTTTAAATGTAGACTACGAACTATTTACCTCAATCATTTGCAAAAGACTCGAGACTTTTGTACCAGATCTGATTAATGAAGACCAAACTGGATTTATTCGGGGGGCGTCAAACACAGGATAGTATTAGAAGAACCCTCCACATTGTGGATAATGCTAAAAAAAATGATACAAATATGGTCCTGGTTAGTTTAGATGCAGAAAAAGCCTTTGATAGTGTTAGTTGGGTATTCTTATATGAAGTACTGAGGCGATTTGGTTTCAATGAAGATGCAATTTGGTGTATTAAAACAATATATCAGGAGCCTACAGCTAGGATGAAGGTAAATGGAAACATATCAAAAATGATCAATTTAGAGAGGGGCACAAGGCAAGGATGCTGTCTTTCTCCTATTCTCTTTGTTTTGTATATCGAACCCTTAGCACAAGCAATAAGGCAGAGATAAGACCTGCAGGGGCTCAAAATAGGGGGAAAGAACATATAATTGGTATTTTCGCTGATGATATCATTATTTTTCTTGAACGACCAGATATATGTCTCCCAAATCTAATGAACCTATTTGAAACATATGGATACTACTCAGGGTATAAATTGAATATAACAAAAACACGAATTCTTTCATTCAATTATTCTCCATCCCAACAAATCAGAGATGCATATAATCTGAAATGGAACTCTAAAACAATGCAGTATCTTGGTGTAACTATAACCAAAACACTTTCCAACTTGTTTGCAACTAATTATAACAAAATTGAAGAAAACATCAAAAAGGATGTTGAGAGGTGATCGACTTCAGTGCCAGAATACAAACGGTAAAAATGAATATCCTACCTAAACTACTATATTTATTCCAATCTCTCCCAATTAATGTTCCACGAGATAAATTCACAGCCTGGGATAAAATGATCTCTAGATTCGTTTGGAATAGCAAGAAACCAAGAATAAAATTAACAACACTTCAACTGCTGAAAATCAAGGGTGGAATGGCTTTACCAAATATAACCATATAACCATATAACAATTACAGCACGGAAACAGGCCATCTCGACCCTTCTAGTCCGTGCCCGAACACATAATCTCCCCTAGTCCCATATACCTACGCTCAGACCATAACCCTCCATTCCCTTCCCATCCATATAACTATCCAATTTATTTTTAAATGATAAAAACGAACCTGCCTCCACCACCTTCACTGGAAGCTCATTCCACACAGCTACCACTCTCTGAGTAAATAAGTTCCCCCTCATGTTACACCTAAACTTCAGTCCCTTAATTCTCATGTCATGTCCCCTTGTTTGAATCTTCCCTACTCTCAGTGGGAAAAGCTTTTCCACGTCAACTCTGTCTATTCCTCTCATCATTTAAAAAACCTCTATCAAGTCCCCCCTTAACCTTCTGCGCTCCAAAGAATAAAGCCCTAACTTGTTCAACCTTTCTCTGTAACTTAGTTGCTGAAACCCAGGCAACATTCTAGTAAATCTGAGGAAATACTTTTATGCAGCTCAACTCAGACCTCTGGCTTGTTGGTGTAGACCTGATTATGAATCTCGATGGAAAGAAATGGAAAGGGAGATACAGGGTTACCAGACCCAGATTTTGGTTGGTGACAAATATCTGAGAGGGGCTTTGAGACATGCTATGGATCCAATAGTAGCATTTACGTTAGAAATATGGAATGTTATAGTGGAAAAATACAAATTAAAAAGAGGGGTTCACGCATTGAAGTGGTTCGCATATGACGCAAAGTTTAACCCAGGGGTATATGATTCAAGATTCAAAGAATGGGCACAAAAAGGCATAACGGCAATGTATACAGTTTCAGAAAATGGCGAGTTTATGAGCTTCCAAGATTTAAAGTCAACGTATGGTCTCGAAAACAAAGATTTTTTTTTAGATACTTGCAATTAAGAGTTTACTTTATAAACGAGATAAGGCCAGAACTAGACGAAACATCAAATAATGTGATCAAGGTGATTGTGGATGCATACAAACAGAAGGGGTCTCGGGGTCATCTCTGCTTTCTACCAAGCTCTGGTGGAAAGCGGGGGAGAATCAACGCTCTACATAAAAACAAAATGGGAAGCAGAATTAAAGATTCAAATAACAGAAGAAGAATGGTATCAAATGTGTGAAACACAATGTTCATCCACAAGCTCACTATGGAGAGAATTTTGCTGGAATAATCTATCTCGCTTTTTTATAACACCCAAAATAAAAATCAGACAACTTGCTGTCCAACAACACTGTTGGAGGCTGTGTGGGAGTACGGAGGCAGACCACTTGCATATTTTCTGGAACTGTGTAAAGATAAGGCCATACTGGGAAAATGTTAATGCAGCTGTAAATAATATCTTGGGTTATAAAATCCCAAATACCTGCCCTGTGATGTATCTGGGGCGTATTAAAGATAGAGTAAAAATAGAAGATACATATTTGATTAAAGTTTTGCTTGCAGCAAGTAAGAAGGCCATTACCAGGCAGTGGCTTAATGAAAAAAGTCCAAAACAGGAACAGTGGTTAGAAATTGTGCGAGACATCTTTAATATGGAGAAATTGACATATTCCTTGAGAGCCAAGGAGAATTTATTTGAGAAGATCTGGGAAAAACGGACTGTTTATTTGAACCATGACACACAATTAGATAAATGCCGAGCAAGATATGGGAAGATTGCGTTATATAGAACTAGATGGTATGTTTGTATGAATGTTAAATTATCTCCAGATAACTAATCAATGTAATGGTTTTTCTTTTTTTAATTTGGTAAGTGAACCACACGATCTTATTCCATTTTTTTTTAATTTACTTTTGTTTCCCCCATCTACTTATTTTTTTATTTTGATTGCTGTTTTTCTTACTTTGTTTTATTTATGGTGATGGTGTTGCACTGTTTTGAAAATATCTCTTAAAAATCAATAAAATTTAAGTGATGAAAAAAAATATATATTCTGACTATGTTCAGCGTTGGCTCGTTGGGCCGAAGGTCCTGTTTCCATGACAACCGTCAGGCTGTTTCACACTGCGGCACAGTGACGAGGCGGGTACAGTTGTTCCAAAGACCCTGCTTTGATCCTTACCTCGATTGCTGCCTGTGTGGAGTTTGCATGTTCTCACTGTGTCCTCGTGTGATTCTTCGTCAGTTGTCGTTTCCTCTCGCATTCCAAAGACTGCAGCTTTGATAGGCCACCGTAAATTGCCGCCTATGTGTAGAAAATGGGTGGAGCTAACTAACGTAAGTGGTATAAGACGTTGGTGAGGCCACATTTAGAGTATTGTGTTCAGTCCTTGGCAACAAGTTATTGGAAAGATGTCAAGCTGGAAAGGGTACAGAGAAGATTGACGAGGATATTGCCAGAACCAGATGGTCTGAGCTGCAGGGATGGGTTGAGAAGACTGGGAATAGAAATTCCCTGGCGCGCATGGAGGATGAGGGGTGATCTTATAGAGGTCTATAAAATCACGAGAGGAATAGATCGGGCAGATGCACATAGTCGCTTGTCCAGAGTAGGTGAACCGAGAACCAGAGGACATAGGTTTAAGTCGAAGATGAAAATATTTAATAAGCATCTGAGGGAGAACGTTTTCGCACAAATCGTGGTCGGAGTCTTTGGTTGCACTCATTTTGTTTATTTCATTTGTATTGTGATAATTACATTATTGGTTATTTGTTTCATTGATATCATCTATTAGCGTAGAGCATGAAGATCTGTTATGCCGCTGCGCAAAAACGAATTTCGTTGTTCAATTGACTGTGCATACGACAGTTAAAGCCTTTTGATTCTTGATTCATGATATTGGTTTATGTGGCGCTTTTCATTCTCTTCTTATCTCACTTTCTCCTGGAATCGAAACAGAAATAGCAGTGCTACAGTTGACAAATTCTGGATTTAATATGTTATGCTGGGGTGGAAATTTCCAACTGCAATTGATGTCATAAACTATTGACACTGAAAGGTCGATAGCCGCGAGTTTGTGAACAGGACACGGTGTTCGTGTCAGTTTTGGCAACAGCGCTGACTGATTGCGTGCCTTCTGAATATTTACCAATGTCAGAAGCAGGTCAAGGGGCTGCAGTCTTGATACTCTTGTTCGCTTCCCACTCGCCCTGACGCTTTCTCTCTCTATTCCAATATTTATTTCTAAATGTTCTACACTGAGACCTATCTCTATCTTTCTCCCTTTCGCCCTCCCTCTCCCCTCACTCTCTTCTTCCTTCTCCCCCTCCCTTGATCTCTCTCCCTTTCTCTCTCTCTCTCTCTCTCTCTCTTCCTCCCTCTGTCCATCCCTCCCGTTCTCCCGCCGTCTCCATCCGTCCCGTCCTCCTTCCCTCCCTTTCTCTCCCCCCCTTCACCTCCCACTCTCTCTTCCTTTCTCTCTCGCTCTTTCCTCCTTCTCCCCCCCCTCCCCCCTCATAAAGAAAGTCATGACTTCAGGCCTCAGCCCGACAAATTCCCACTAATACGTGTCCTCTACGAATACCAGATTATTCGTTCCACATTCTCATCAACTTCCCGGCAGGTCCCGAAACTCAAGCCCACGCACATCAGGAGCGATTAACAGTATCCAATTAACCCAACCCAGTACATTGATGAATGTTTTGAACCTCACTAGTTATGACGTCAATACTGTTTCTGGGCGAGCACGGGACAATCTGAAAGGTAATGTTGAGCAGCAGGAGATCTTCGTCCACTTTGTAGCCACCGACCTAGACAGGAATAGTTACTAGGTCATGTAGAGTGACGATAGGGAATTAAGAAACAATGGGAAGATCAGGGTCTCTTGGACTGTAGTCTCGGGATTGCTGTGTCACCTTCTAGTGAGTGTGGAGAGAAAAGGATTAGGTGAACGAGTGTGTGGCTGAGGGGCAGGGGGGAGAATTCTGGTTCTTGGAGCATTGGGATCTCGTTTGTGGCAATAGTGACCCGTAGAACTGGAATGTGTTGCACCTGAAAAAGAGGGAAATTAAGTTTGTAAGACGAATGTAAGAAACCTCTTTCCTTGCACACAAATGGTGATGCGTGTATGGAACAAGCTGCCAGATGAGGTAGTTGATGCTGGGACTTTCATGACGGTTAAGCCACCGTTAGACAGGTACGTGGACAGGACAGGTTTAGTGGGATATGGACCAAACGCAGGCAGGTGGGGCTAGTGTAGCTGCGATAGGTTGGCTGGTGTGGGCAACTTGTGACGCAGGGGCTGTTTCCACGCGTTATCACTCTATGACATACTCTGCCAGCTGGCGGTAATCGCGTAATTTCCTTCGCACAAATACTTGGGATAGAGCTCGTTAGACTTTGCAAGCCATCCATCTTAATGTTCTTGAAAAACAATACCACATCTTTCCAAACATCATCACTTCTTCGACTACCGCCTTAGATTAACCTTACCTTTCTTAAATATCTTTACAACCTACACTTATACTACCTCTTGCTTTACGCGTGCATTTCGCCCTTTGTCTTTCAGTGACCCTGTCGTCTCCTCAGTTACCCTATTGTTTGTAACGTATGTGTACCACCTAGGCCCACTTAAATGTCTATAAAGTAAGCTGTGTGTGGAACAACGGGAAATTGGAGAGGATTTAAATGCATCCATCTCTTCTGTATTAGCGGTTAAGAAGAATCTAACACCTACTAATATCAGAAGAGGGGGCAGTGCTATCCAGAAACAAATATCAACATTGCAAAAGAAAGAGCTTTGGAAAAAACGTCTGATCAATTTCCTCGGCCTGACGAGATCCATATCAGAATGTCAGCTCTATAGCACAGAACCTGACCGTTATGCGCAGTGGGGAAGGGTATGTCACGCAGGGAGTCTTCGTGGCAGGAGACTCCTCAGTTATGGCGGGCGAACAGGGGATTCTATGGAGGCAATCAATATTCCAGATGAGTTGCTTCTCTGTGGCCAGGATCCTGGATGTCTCCACACAGCTACATAACTTTCCCAAGGGGGAGGTTGGCAACCAGAATTAGTTGCCCAAGCTAGCACACACGACCTGGATAGGAAAAGTGATGAGGTGCATATAGGTTGTTAGCCAAAGGGTTCAAAGCAGGACATACAGGGTAACTCCCGGCGCTATGTGCTTGTGGGGGTGGGAACAGAAATATTGGAAAGATTAATGCACGGCTGAGAAATTGGTGCAGATGGCAGGGATTCAGGTTTTGGACAATTAGGATTATTTCTCATATTGTCATTAGGTCATAAATAATAGAGTATAATTGGGCCATTCGGTTTAGCGCCAATTGCGCCTTTATGGCTGATCTATGTTTCTCTCCTCACCCAATTCCAATGCCTTCCCATAACCTCTGACCCTATACTAATCTAAACTTTATCTATCTCTGCCTTAACAATATCCACTGACGTGGCCTCTACATTATTCTGTGGCAAATATGTTTACAGATTCACCACCCTCTGAGTAACCAAATGTCTCCTCAAATTAAACGTCCTTTAGTACTGAAGCTATGAACTCTAATCCTAGGTCACCACATGTGGAAACCTCCTCTCCACATCCACTCTATCCAAGCCTTTTATTATACTGTATGTTTCAAAGAGACCCCCCCCCCCTCATTTTTGCAAAACTCCAGCGAGAATAGTGCCTACACACGCTCATCACAGTGCCTACACACGCCCAGTGATTCCCAACCTGGGGCCATAAGCCCCAAAGGGGCCATGGGAAATTTCAGGGGGGCCACAGAAAAAATGGGGATTTAGGGGTCCACAGGTTCAATGAAGGGAGCCACTTTTTTCCGCTAATTATGTCAGGGGGGGGGGGGGGGGGCACAGAAAAATTAAAGAGCCCAAGGGGGCCATGAACTAATTCATGGGCTCATTATTATAAGTCACCTCAGGACACTCTCCGCAGCCAACACGTCCTTCCTCAGATATTGTGCCCAAAATTGCTCACGATATTCCAAAAGTAAGCCACCAGTGCCTTACTGAGCCTCAGCATTAACCATATAACCATATAACCACATAACAATTACAGCACGGAAACAGGCCATCTCTGCCCTACAAGTCCGTGCCGAACAATTATTTTCCCTTAGTCCCACCTGCCTGCACTCATACCATAACCCTCCATTCCCTTCTCATCCATATGCCTATCCAATTTATTTTTAAAAGATACCAACGAACCTGCCTCCACCACCTTCACTGGAAGCTCATTCCACACCGCTACCACTCTCTGAGTAAAGAAGTTCCCCCTCATATTACCCCTAAACTTCTGTCCCTTAACTCTGAAGTCATGTCCTCGTGTTTGAATCTTCCCTATTCTCAAAGGGAAAAGCTTGTCCACATCAACTCTGTCTATCCCTCTCATCATTTTAAAGACCTCTATCAAATCCCCCCTTAACCTTCTGCGCTCCAGAGAATAAAGACCTAACTTATTCAACCTTTCTCTGTAACTTAGTTGTTGAAACCCAGGCAACATTCTAGTAAATCTCCTCTGTACTCTCTCTATTTTGTTGACATCCTTCCTATAATTGGGCGACCAAAATTGTACGCCATACTCCAGATTTGGTCTCACCAATGTCTTGTACAATTTTAACATTACATCCCAGCTTCTATACACAATGCTCTGATTTATAAAGGCTAGCATACAAAAAGCTTTCTTTACCACCCTATCTATATGAGATTCCACCTTCAAGGAACTATGCACGGTTATTCCCAGATCCCTCTGTTCAACTGTATTCTTCAATTCCCTACCATTTACCATGTACGTCCTATTTTGATTTGGCCTGCCAAGGTGTAGCACCTCACATTTATCAGCATTAAACTCCATCTGCCATCTTTCAGCCCATTTTTCCAAATGGCCTAAATCACTCTGTAGACTTTGGAAATCCTCTTCATTATCCACAACACCCCCTATCTTGGTATCATCTGCATACTTACTAATCCAATTTACCACCCCTTCATCCAGATCATTGATGTACATGACAAACAACAAAGGACCCAACACAGATCCCTGAGGATCCCAGTTTTTGTACACAAGCCCTCTAGAAATACATTTTAGCATTGCATTTGCTTTGTTCACTACCGTTTCAACTTTTTGGGAATCCTGCTCCAGCACTCCCAAATTTATTTGTACCTCAGATTTCCGGTTCAATCTCTGTTCAAACTCTGAACATTAATAGCACATTATCTGTTATTTGCATCTTATCAGTTTATTTATTCATGTGTGTATTTACCTATATAATGGTATATGGACACACGGATCCGTTTTGTTGGCAATGCCGACTATGTTCTGTTGTGCTGAAGCAAAGCAGGAGTTTCATTGTCCTGTCAGGAACACATGACAATAAACTCTCTTGACCCTTGACATGGTTTCTCCCCCCATTTAGAAAAAAAAGGTCAAGGCATTTAATCCTGCCACCAAAAGGCATGACTCCACACTTTGCTACGCTATATGCCATCTGCCACTTCGCTGCCCACACTCCCGACCTGTCGAAGTACTTCTGCAGAGGTCCCGCTTCTCTACCCTACCTGCCTTTCCACCCGTTTTCGTATCATCCGCACATTTGTCCTCCAATCCCCTCGTCCAAATAATTAATATACAAGATATTTAAATTAATTTCTGGTATGGTCCTTATCTCTTCAACAGTGACGAGTTGCACCTGAACCGGCGTGGAACCAAAATCCTGATAAATAGGTTAACTAATGCTACATGGGTGGTTTTAATGTAGATGGACCAAAACAGGACAGTTGCAGGTGAGAGGCTGCAAGTCGGCTTGGAAGATGTTGCGTGAAAATTAAGTGGACAGTCCAGGCTGGAGAACGGCAAAGAGCGAGGAAGGACTGTTGGATTGAGTTGCATTCATTTGAGTTCGAGGGATTTTACGGGTAAGGCGGACAACCAGGGCACGTGGATAGGTACGAGCGACTGGGATGTGGCAGCCATTACGAAAACACGGTTAAGGGAAGAATAAGGCAGGCAGCGTAATGTTCCACGATCGTGGTTCTTCAGGAGAGATAGATGAAGATGGAAAGAGGAGGAAATGTTGCTTTACATCTAGGAGTTCGGGTGCATAGTTCCATTAAAGTAACATCACAGGTAGATAGGGTGGACAAAGGGGGGTTCGAACCTTGGCCTGCATTAGTCACAGCGTTGAGGAAATAACTCGGGAGGTCGTGTATCAGATTTCTAAGATGTTGGTGAGACCGGATTCAGAGTATCGTGTTCGGTTCTGGGCACCATGTTACAGCAAATATGTTAACAAGTTGGAAATTATACAGATTGGATAGATCTATTGCCGGGAATCGAGAACCAGACAATCTAGATTTAAGGTGAAGAGGGAAGGAATTAATAGGATTCTGAAATAGAAAATCAGTAACTTTTTCACACGAAGGTTGGTGGGTATATGGACCGAGCTGCCCGAGGAAGGAGTTGATGCAGGGAGTATTGCGAATTTGAAGAAACAATTAGACAGGTACATGGATAGAACAGGTTTAGAGGGATATAAACAGGTGGGATTATTGTAGATGGGACATGTTGGGAACTGTGGGCAAATTAGGTAGAAGGTCATGTGTGTACGCTGCATATCTATATTCCTGTATGTTGCAAAACATACTTGGCGAATAATGTGTGATTCTGATTTTATTTTGATATATGTTTCTATGTCTATGAGAATGCCATGGCAGTAGCCTGAGGTGGCAATATTAATGCTTCGTCCTGCGCTGCTGTAAGGGTGGAATTGGAAACAAATAAGGGAACGTTAACCTTGTTGCGAGTGCACTAAGGCAAACAGTCAACGGGGATTACAAAAACACATTTCCCAGGAGGTAGCAGGCATTTGCAGAGATAATAGGATTGTCATTGCAGGGAATTTCGAAAGTTGCAATGCGGACAGGGACTGTCATAATACGTTTCACTTCGTTGAGTGGAATTTGTCAAATGTTTCCATGATTGCTTCCTCGGGCAGTATGTCGAAGGTCCTGCAAAGGATTGGGCAACACGATTTACTTTTGATACATTGGGAAGACCAAGTGACTGAAGTGGCCGTGAGCGAGCTTTATGATACCAGCGGTCACTCTTCTATCAGCTTTAGAACACATACGAATGACGACAGGCAACGTGTCCACAAGATAAAATTGTTAATTGGGGCAACGGCATATTTTATGATATTTAACAGAAACTTGTTAAAATTGACTCGAGTGGGTTGTTTGCGATTAATGGAACGTCCAGGTCGTGTGATGCGTTTTGTCGTGTGATGACAAGAATGTTATGGCATGCATGTTCATGTTGGAGTGAACGTCAAAGTAGGTGCGAGTGTGGAAGCTTGGAATACGAGATAAATTGAAGCTCTTCTCAGGAAAACTTAGAAGTCATGGGGCAGTGTTGGCAGCTGAGAGGAGTTTCGAGAACAGAGAAGCATAGTTAGTTTAGTTTAGAGAAACAGCGTGGAAACAGGTCCTTCGACCAACCGAGTCCGCGCCGACCAGCGATCACCCCGTACACAAATACTATTGTACAGTTTTACTGAAGCTAATTAACCTACAAACATGCACGTCTTTGGGGTGAGGGAGGAAACCGGAGGACCCTGAAAATACCCACGCAGATCCCAGGGATAACGTACGAATTCCATACAGGCATGCACCCGTGGTCAGGATCCAACCTGGGTCTCTGTCGCTGAGATGCAGTACTCTACCGCTGCGCGACTGTGCCGCCAGAGTTAAGAAGGAAATCAGGAAGGCAAAAAGGTGCAGGGGAGTTTGAACATGAAGGACGATCTCCGCACACTAACATTATCCTACACGTTAGGGACAATTTACATTTAAGCAAAGTTAATTGACTTACACACCTCTGGCTTGTGGGAGGAAACCGGAGCTCCCCACAGAAAACCTACACAGGCCACGGGGAGAAAGTGCAGAGAGCGCCCGTACCAAAACCCTTTGTTGCTCTGTAGCTTGTAGAATGTAGCTCTACCGCTCCACCGCCTACACCTCCCTCTTTTGTGTCCTACACTCCAACAAAAACGGGATTAGACTAGAGAAAATGTAGAAAAGATTCACCGCTATGTTACCTGAAATGAAGTACTTGAATGAATAGGCTACTGTTTCCCCTCGCCTCAATAGGCCACCCTCTTTCCCACACTCCCACCCAATGCAACTCATCCGTGCAACCCAAGGATCATAAATTCAGGTAACACACTGATACATCTAATCGATCTATATCCGATCTTAACCCAAACTATACCCCGAATGATTTACCTGCTTGCCTCCTCTAATCTAATAAAACATTCTCTCGTCATAACCAAACTGCTCCATCACAGGGTCTTGCCAATGTCTGTCTCTTACCAGCTTTAACATGTGCACGAAGGAAACTTCCTATCCGCTGCCTCGTAACTTGATTTGCCAACTTAACCGTCGCAAGAAACTGCAGGGAGATGTGGATATAGCGCATTTCATCACAAATATCAACATCCTCACCATTGGCACCTTCTTGGTTCATCAGCCATGGAAGCAAAATGAGGGCAATTGGCCCATCGTGTCTACTCCGTCATTCAATAATGGCTGATCCGTCTTTCCCTCTCAAACCAAATCTCGTGCCTTCTCCCCATAACCTTTGACACCTTTAGAAACAAAGGATCTATCAACCTCCGCTTCTAAAATACCCAAAGACAGCCTCCACAGCCGTGGCAATGGTTTCCACAGATTCACCACCATCTGCAAAATAAATGTCATTTCCTTTATAAAGTCACGACATTTTATATTGAGGCTGTGCCGTCTTGGCCTGGACTCTTTCAGCAGTTGTTACATCTTTCCAATATCCACTGCATTCATGCCCTTCATTGTGTGGTAAGTATCAATTAGCCCCCCCCCCCCCCCGCCCTAATATGCAGCGAGTGGAGGCCCAGAGCCGTGGAACGCTCGTCATACTTTACACCAATCAACCTCAGCATCATTCTCGCAAACCTTCTATGGAACTTGTGCGAAGCAAACGCAACTCCCCTCAGATGTGCTTAGAGATGCCCCAAATTGCTGACAATACTACAAATGCTGACTGGCCAGTGTCTCATCAAGCCTCAACATACTTACCAGTTTTGGGAGGAACAAAAATAGTCCTCACAAAATAGATGAGAACATTGCATTGGCTTACTTACTAGGGATTCATTTTGCAAATTATCAATTTGTAAATCCTGCACCAGCTCTCCCAAGGCCCTTTACACCTCCGGTTTCTGGATCCTCTCCTCATTTCGAAAATAGTCTAGGATGTTACTCCCACTCGAAAACTGCATGACCGCGCACTTTGCTGCGATGTATAAATCTCACACGCAGTCACACGGAGAACTAGCAAACTCCACACAGACAACGGCGGAGGTCGGAACTAACCCGAGTCTCTCGAGCCGCATGGCGAGCCAGATTTACGTGCGTTGTTTGAAATAGCAAGAGGCTGGAATACCTGGTGCTGCTCCAATTTGCCACGTTCCCCTCGCGCCAACCGCAACCTCTTCCAATTCCGTCGCATTCATCTTTACATTCAGTTTTTACCGTCTCCCATCCCATCGTCTGTCTGGACCTCCAGCTCTGCCTGCAAAGGTACCAGCCACAGAGGGTTGGATGCCGAGACGTTCACAGTCTCCACCGTCAGGTTTACCCCGCGGACGATCAGTGTGTTGAACACCAGCGAACCGACGCAAACGCAATTTGCCTGGACGCCCCCGGCCATGTCCGTCATCGTGATGGTCCGGTTCAGGAATCCCCATGCGACGTTGACGGGGGAGTTGGATTGCACAATGCCGCGGCAGGTCACGTTGGTGGGATATCTCGCGCATCGCGCCCAGGACACAACGGCCGCTTCCTCTACAAGGTCTTGGGGTAAAAACACGAGTTTATACAATCGTCCTCCATTAATGCAAATGCCCATTCATTGATTGATCTAGAAAACTATGAGAGGCATCCATCGTGTGAAGTTAAATACTTTTTTCGCAAAGAGGAAATGTGAAAGACGAGAGAACATATGTTTCGGGTTCGGAGCTTTCAACGTTCCAGTAAACAAAACCCATGCTTGTCCTTGGACGTAAGTGTATGTAAGTAAGTGTGTACATTTCCAAATGTTGCATAAATTGTGGCGCTTTGGAAACTGATACTGCGGGAGAAAGGTTCCGAATCCTACTGAAAGGGACTCTAAATGCTGACCGACCAATATGATCTCCTCCTCCCCTTCAACTATCCTCCAGATTTCTCCACCCTTTTGTAACCAATCTGACTTGTTCTGCACCGCCTCTTTTCCAGCTTTCTCTCCCATGTGCTCACTACAATCGTTGAAGAAGTGTCCGGACCGGAAACGTTTGTTATCCTCTCTCCATATATACTGCCGGATCCGTTAAGTTACACCAATCAATACACATGTTGTTTGATAGGTCAATTGGACGATGTAGGTTGTCTCCGGTGCATAGATGAGTGGTGTAATCTGACCATAATTGTACAATAGGGATATGGAATAGTGAACCAGGCAATTCGGCCGAGCAAACGCATGTCGACCACCAATTGCCCATTTACGCGAAATACAATTAATGTGCTTACATTTTCATCAATGGCCCAAATTCTGCTACTCATTCAACATCTAGTGGAAACCGAAGCGTCGATGGGAATGTGGAATGAAATGAATTGAGCAATGATCAGTGTACAATTCGAGGCTTGATGTTTGGTATGGTGCGTCAAAGGGCTTGATCTATGCTTTATTGTTCTCTGATCAACCTGGTCTATGACCCATACCTCTTCTCCACAGATGTTGTCTGACCCATTGGTTTACTCCAGGATGCTCTGCCTATCCGCTGACCGATCAGAATGGCATTAAGGGATCTAGGTTCTGCGCAATCATGGGCATGACATGGTAAACTAAAGGGTCCTAATGATATCGCCCTGTGTCTAAGTATTGTTACCAATCGATGCGGTTTGTTTGAGTTTTATTGACAGTTAATCGCCTTGGGGGCGGTAGGTGGAGCAATGTGTGGAGTTGGTTCTCAGACTAAAAACCAGTATCCGGGGGGGGGGGGGGGGGGGGGGGGGGGCAGTAGAAAAGGCACCAGTAAATGTTTTGGTTATTTCTGTACTTGTGTCACCGTTTTTCCAAAGCACTCTGTGAGGAATTATTGGATAAGCTGCGTCAAACCGGTAGATGGTTAGCATAGACGGAAATTGACATTTATAGGAGGAAGTCCTCAGCTCAAATACCAAGTAACCGAAGGCTCGGTCATCCGTGATGGAGCAACCCGTCACACCAAATACTCACGGTGCCTGTGGACTCGCACGGGCGCGGACCGTGAGCTCCCAAGAGCGTTTGTCGCCGTGCAGCTGTAGGATGTAGTTGCCTTTTCTGATTCAAGGTGAACGGTGATATTTTGACTTCCCCGCCTTAGATCAGTCTCAACGCCATGGGTGACCTTGAACCAGGAGAAACTAGTGACACTGGGGTTGGCGTCACTGGAACAACGTAGGGAAATCCTGTTGGCTTCTTTGAAGTTCCACTCGACCACCGTGTTCCGGGGGGAATCTTGGAAACACAACGTCATCAGCATGTTAGCGGGATAGAAATTGAAACCTTTCGTCTCTTGCGTGTGGTGTGTCTTGCAACCGCCAAACAACGAGGACAAGCAGTTCAGTTAACTGCCACAATATCCACCAGCCAAACAGCGACACTGCTTCCGACAACAATCATTTATGTCCACTCTTTCAACCTCTTACAGCATGTAAGTCGTTAACTATTGAGACCGCAAGCTACGTCTTCTACCGCCAATATTGACCGAGGATTCGGACGCAAGGGAGAGGAGCTCCTACATTTTACTCGCGTCCCACATCACTTTGGAAATATATCATCAGCTCCCTATAATAGAAGGACTTTCGTCGCAAAGGCTTGACCTGTTCAACGGGCTAAAACTTTCATAATCGCAAGGACATTTACCAATAGGTAAAGCGTACCAGGAATCAGGATCCAAAATCAGGATACTCTGAGAGAGATTATGTTACCCCTCAGGATCTAAATCTAAATCTTGCTATCTTGCTGCGCTTCAAAAAATAAAGTCCTAGCATGCACAACCTTTGCCTGTAACGCAGGCCCTCAAGTCTTCGGATCATTCTCGTAATTCCATCATGTACTCTTTCCAGCATAACGGCACAATGACACGTCAGCTGTGATCTAAGCAGTGTTTTCAATCTGATGGGGATATACGAGGTATGATCAATATGTTTGGGGATATCACTGTACCATGGTCATGTCATAGATAACGAAGATATTTATAAACAACTAGACCAAGTGGGACCCGTTGGGCCTCATTCCCCAACGCAGTATTCCACCACTCACGCATAGCCCCAAAATGCGCAGGCGCGGCTCATTTCCCCTCATTCCCCAACACTACCCCGTCCTCTTCACCCTTCCTCTTCTATCCCCTCTCCTCATCTCCTGCTCCACTCCCTCACCTCTCCCTCCCTCTCATTTCTCCTACCCTCAGTCACTCTCTCCCTCCATCTTTCCATAACCTCTCTCCTCTCCCTTTCCCCCTTCCTCTCCCTATATCACTCTGCTCCCCCACTCATCACTTCTCCCGTATCCAACTCCACCACTAAATACAATGTTTAAATAGCATTTCCCCTCCTCCCTTCCCCAATTCCTCCGACTCCTAGCAACAATGTCACAGATCTCTCACTGCACTGGGTGGAACACCGATGATGGGCACTTTATGTAAATGATATTACATTGTGATGTAATTGTCGGGTGAAGCACTGCTCACGGGCAATTTGTGTAAATGAGATCCCATTGTGACATCATAGTTGGCAACTTCCACTGCATCTGCCACACCAAGTTCAAGTGATTCTTTCTCAAACTAGATTATGTGAAGTTAAAAATGAATAACTTGTAAAATATAGCATAACTCTGATCGAAACTTGATAAAAACGTAAGACAATTGTGAGTAAGGTGGTACAAAAATTGCAGCCCTATCGTGTACTTTTTGGCGTAGTTCCTGCAGCACTTTGGCACGCACACAGACACGCACGCACACAGAAACATAAAGAAGATGAGAGTTTTAGTAATATATAGACGACAGCAGAAACTTGACCATTTGGGGAAGGGGGCGGATGAATCGTTAATGATATACAATGCAGATAAATGCGAGGTGTTGCATTTTGGTAAATCAAACCAGAGCAAGATCCACACGGTAAAAGGCAGGGTGCTGGGCAATGTCTTAGTGCAAAGGTGTGTAGGTACATAGTTAACTAAACGTGCCGTCGCAGGTATTTACGTTGGTCAATAAGGCTTTCGGTACATTGGCCTTCATCGGTTTGGGTTATGCCTGTAGAAGTTAAGATGTTATGTTATTAATGTGCAAAATATTGGTGCGGCCCCATTTCCGGAACTGTTTAGTTATGGTCACACCGCTGTAGGAAGATGTTGTGAACCTTGAAAGAATGTAGAGATGACTCACAAGTATATTGCCAGGACTATATTGCCTGAGCGAAAAAGGAAAGGTTGGCAAGCTAGGACTACTTTCGTTGGAGCAAAGGAGAACGAGGGATGATCTTATAACTGTGATATCGATCGTATGGGGAATAGATAGAGTAAATAGAGAAGGAGTCCCTTCTCCTAAGTAAGGGTACACGAACCAGAGAACGTATGTTTAATGTGAGAGGAGAAGAAAATAATAGGAAACTGAGGGACAACTGTTTACATGGTGGATGGTAGGTGTAATGAACGAGCGACCGCAAGAATTGATTGAGGCAGAAATTAGAGCACCATATAAAAGGCATTTTGACAGGTAGATAGCTAGGAAAGGTTTATATGATTAAGGGGTAAATGCAGGCAGGTGGAACGAGGATAGGTGAACCATCAATGTAGACAGTGGTAAGTTATGCCTATCGGGCTGTATGACTCTATCTTAATCCACCACAATCCGTGTATTCTATCCGTGTCCGGTACTTCAGTGTGGTCTAACCATGACATATGGCATAACAAATAAAATGTAATTCGCTGACTATGATCTAATCAAAGACCTCAAGGACGGGAGATGTACACATTCTTCCAAGAGCAGCCGTAAATCAAAGAGTAAAAAGGAACTGCAGATGCTGATTTAACCAGATGATGGACATAAATGTTTGAGTAACTCAGTGGGACTGCAAGCATCACTGGAGAGAAGGAATGGGTGCCGTTTCGGGTCGAGACCCTTCTTCAGACTAGTTAGGGGAAATGAAAACGAGAGCTATAGGCAATAATATAGATGATGTAGAGAGATATTGGTCAAATGAATGAAATATATTAAAAAGGTTACAGTGTTAGAGGAAACAGGCCGTTGTTAGCTGCTTGCTTGGTGAGAACGGGAACCGTGTGCAACGAGTGGGGGAAGGATGGAGAGTGAGGAAGGGTACCGTTTCATCAACTGTGCCATATTCACGTACCTTGCTTTTCCTTTGTGATGCTCTATATAACCATATAACAATTACAGCACGGAAACAGGCCATATCGGCCATTCTAGTCCGTGCCTAACACTTATTCTCCCCTAGTCACATCTACCTGCACTCAGGCCATAACCCTCCGTTCCTTTCCCAGCCATATGCCTATCCGATTTATTTTTAAATGATAAATTCGAACCTGCCTCCACCACTTCCACTGGAAGCTCATTCCACACAGCTATCACTCTCTGAGTAAAGAAGTCCCCCCTCATGTTACCCCTAAACTTCTGTCCCTTAATTCCCTCTTTGAAGGGATGTTTTTCACAATACAGATAATACTCTGGCAAGTGTTAGCTGTTTCAATTTCCTATGTCAAGCCAGGGCTGGATTTACCGAATCTCTGATACTGCAACAGAGTTATCGGACAAGATGTGTAGTGCACAATTCCGGTATAGGAATTAGAGCGCAGTTCCCTGAAAGTGGTTTGCGTTTATGTGGGTAGATTGGCAAGAGACGTTTGGCACGATTGACCGCATTTGGAATGATATTGACGACAACATTTGGGATACCACGATGCTGTTGTTGGTGTCATAAGCGCACATGTTATAGGTGTACAATTAGGCCATTCGCCTCATAGAGTCTATCCCGCCATTCAATCATGGCTGATCTCATCCCATTTTCCTGCCTTCACCGCAAAACCCTTGACACCCGTTCTGATCAAGAATATCTTCAAATATCCACTGACTTGGCCTCCACAGCCCTATGTGGCTATGGGTTCCATAGATCAACTACTTTATAACTAAAGATGTTCCTCCTCACGTCAATTCTAAAAGGACGCCCTTTAATTCGGAGGCTAAGACCTCTGGTCTTAGACTTTCCCACCAGTGGCAACGTACTGTCCATACCCACTCTGTACATGCCTTACATTATTCTGTACATTCCAATGAGGTCCCCCTTCAACCTTTTAAACTCCAGCGAGTAGAGGTTGAGTGCTGTCAAACGCTCATCATATGCTAGCCCATCTATTCCTGGAATCATTCCTGTATGCCTCCTTCGGACCCAGCACATCCTTTTTAGATAAGGGGCTCACATGTTCTCGCAGTACTCCAAATGCGGTCTGATCAGCGACTTATAGAGCCTCAGCGTTACCTATCTCTTTTTTTATTCCAATCCTCTTGATATAAATGTTCATCATGGGCGTTGATGTGTACACCTAGAGGTTTTGCCCAGAAATAGAAGGAGATAATTAAGATGTCAATTGCGTGTATTGAATTATGGCGGTAGACTGACGGCTGATTGTATTTTAGTGCACGCATAAATTTAACCTGTGGAAGAAGATTCTAAAACTGGACGATCGCAGATTGTAATCCGTACCTGAAACTCATTGCCTGGGGAAGCTAAGAAGTAAAATTATAACTTTTCAAATACGGCTTTGCATATATATAGGACGACAGATGGCGCAATGGGCTAAGTGTTCGGCTGGTGACCGGAAGGTAGCCGGTTCGAATCCCGCTTGGAGTGCATACTGTCGTTGTGTCCTTGGGGCAAGACACTTCACCCACCCTTGCCTGTGTGTAAATGTAATGTAATTATGTGAAGCACTTTGGGGTCAATGCAAGTTGACTAAAAATGTGCTATATAAATAAGATTATTATTATATATGGATGGGAAGGATTTCGAGGGATAGGGATCGACGACCAAAGAAAGTCCACTAGATTCCATGGAAAAGGTTGAAGGAATGTTCCGTTTTTCTGCTGTACGGATTGAATACTTTGACTATAATACTTTATAAAACAATACTTACATGTTACATTCAGGGTAACGGAGTTTGCCAGTCTGTGACTCGTATCAAAGTAGTCAACCGTACAGCGAACAGTTTGCCCGTGATGAGCGACGGAAGGAGTAAAATTCAAGACAGTGGAAATGTCTCCGCTAGTTTTCTCCCCAAGCACAATGATGGTGGAATTTGACAGCTCACTCCAGGTGAGAGATGGGCGTTGATCGGGACAGGGGTAGAGGGCTTTGCAGAGGATGCTCACCGGGGTCCCTTCGCTGAGAGTTTCCGGGATTGAAATCTCGGGTTTGTCAGGTACATCTGGAGATTGGAAAGATTTACAGTGAAACAACATGTAGGTCTGAAGTGGGAGGGGGGTGGGGGTGGGGCTGGTGATGCGAGTTATATTTTAGACTTAACACGCACTGCCCTGGAGGGAGCAAAGAACAAACTATTGATGGAACACCACCTGCTGAGCAGCATTTGTGGAGGGAAAGAGATGGTATGGAAAGCACAATCTCAACCCAATTGTACACCATCATTTTGACTCCATTGATGTTGCTCGCTGAGTCACTCCAGCAATATTTTGTGTTCTCTTGCTCCTGAATTCACCATCTGTAGCCACTTATCTGACCAAGAGAGTGGGGCATGCTATTATTCTCCGATCATTTGAAAAAACCACCTGCCATCCATCTATCCAGCCATCCGTCCACAACCTGACCACCATCTGTCCGCCTCTCCACCCATCCATCTATCTATCCATCTACCGAAACATCTAACCACCCATCTATTCACCCATCTATCCATTTACCTATTCTCTATATGTACTAATCACATTTACTAAGAGTGTCGCCGAGAACAAATCGCCATGCCTCCAGCATTATACTGTGTAAGGTCCGAGGAATTACAGCAGTTCAACCGGCGGATTTTCACCAGGGTGCTTTCCTGGTTGTAAACAGGTTGTTTACCTCCCTGGCCAATTAACCTACAGACATGTACGTCTGAGGAGTGCGGCAGTAAACTGGAGCAACCGAAGAAATCCCACGTACTCCCAGGGAGAATGTGCAAAGATCACGTAGAAAACACCCGTAGACAAGATGGAACCCCCGTCGTTGGCGCTGTGAGGCAGCGACTCTACCACTCGCTAGAACCACACTTGTTGGCCGCCAAGCCGTTACTGGCACCTCACTCTCCTTGAACATTTCGCCCTCTGTAATGTCGCTGTCCCAATACGTGCTCACATTGCTGTGCAATTATCCAATGCTGCACACTTCCTACATTCGTTTTAAACCTCGCGAGTGAGAAAGGCTCGAGAAAGGAAATTTCAAAACGTAGCGAAACCAACTCTGAAGGACGTGTGCATAGCGGACGTAAACCTTGATGGGGCCTCACCCAGAACGTGCAGTTGGACGGGGGGTATGTAGGTGTAAGTTTCAAAGCCGTCCAGTTCCACGTAGAAGTAGTACACATCAGAATCTTCTGATCTGAGGTGATTGATCCTCAGCGAGCAGTCTTTGTCTTCCAGGTTACCAACGATTTCAGCCCTCCCCTTGAACCCGGCCATCCCGTAGTTGTGATCTCTGGTGTAATACACGGTGTACTTCCAGTAGTTCCAGTATTTGAACCACGCTCCGTGAACGGCGGTGTAAGGACGCGAAGGGAAGTCGAACGTACAGGGTATCACCACGCAAGACTTCCTGATGGCCCGACAGGGCAGAGCCCGCATTGTCCATTCTCCCGACTGCGCGCCTGCTATGGTGAAGCAGATAAATTGACGACAGTGTTAAATGGTGCGACAGGAACCACCAAAACAGCAACAATCTACTGGAATGATTCATAGCTACCGTCAACAGAACAAATACAATTCTGACCTGTTGCACATTTAATACAATTACATAGCTTACATAATTAAAAACAATTCCGAAAATAACATCTCTACTTTCATAGGTTTAAGGTGAAAGGGGGACATTTAATATGAATCTGAGTGGTACCTTTTTCCAAAAAAATGTTTCGTTTAGTTCAATTTAGTTCAGTTACAGAGCGGTAACAGCCCTCAATATCCGTGCTGACCAACGATTCCCGCACACTAACACTATCCAACACAGTAGGACTATTTTCAATTTTACAGAAGACAATTAACCTGTACTTCTTTGGCTTGGTGGGTGTACAAAACGACAGAGGAAGTAGTCGACGCAGGGATTATTGCAACGTTGAAAAAAATATTCGACAGGCACATGGATAGGACAGGGTTGGAGGGATATGAGCCAAAGGATTGCAGGTGTGAGTAGTATACAATGGCATGTCGGCCGGTGTGGGCAATGTTGTACTACGGGCCTGTTTTTATTTATTCATTCATGCATTCAATCAATCTTTCATTCATTCAATCATTCATTCATTCACATGCATTCATTCATTCAATCATTCAATCGTTCATTCATTCATCATTCATTAATTAATTCATTCATACATACAATCAAACAATCAATCAATCGATCTATAATCAATCAATCAATCAATAAACCAATCAATCAATCAATCAATCAATCAATCAATCAATCAATCAATCAATCAATCAATCAATCAAGCAATCAAGCAATCAAGCAATCAAGCAATCAAGCAATAAATCAATCAATCATTCATTCAATCAATCAATCAACCAATCAATCAATCAATCAATCAATCATTCAATACATCACTCGACCGATCGATTAACAAACCAACCAATCAATCATCCAATCAATAAATCAACAGATCGATCATTTAATCGATCGATCACTCGACCAATCAATCAGCAAGCAACCACCAAATCGATCAATCAATAAGCATGCACTTAAATAAATAAATAAATAGGTACGTTAATTGATAGATCAGTAGGTAGACAGGTGGATCACCTTCCTTCTCCCCATATTCCCTGACGACGCAATTTTAAAGAACCTTATGTAGCTCTAAATTGAAAGTATCCAGAGGATCGGTCTCCACCGCCCTCTGGCGCAGAGAATTCCACAGATTCACAACTCTATGTGAGGAAAACGTGTTTCATCGTCTCCGTTCAAAATGGCTTACTCCTTATTCTTAAACTGTGGCCCCTGGTTCTGGAATCCCCAACATCGGGAACATTCCTGCATCTAACTATCTTATATACGTCAATACGATCCACTCTTAATCTTCTAAACTCCAGAGTATACAACGCCAGCCGCTCCATTCTCTCTGCATGTGACTGTCCCGCCATCCCGGGAATTAACCTTGTAAACCTGGGCTGCACTCCACCTATTGAGCTGCTGTAGATTTGGAAGCAACAGCAGGAGAAGGTAAGATAAAACACTGATTGGCTCTAGCCCAAGTGGGAGGAGAGAAGTGAGTCAGAGCAGGGAAAACAGTTGAAAACTGAGGAATTTGGTTTGTAAATTGGTAAATTAGGCAATTGATCAGTCAATATAAGCAAGACTGCTCTTATGGAGCGGCAGTGAGTGAGCGGCCCTGTGAGTAAAGTGTGAGTCTTTGGCTCGAGAGTCTTCGGAGAGGAGGCTACGCAAACCACTGCAGAGGGAGAGACGAAAGAAGGAGATGTCAGGTAAGCTGATTCACTGTGATGCTTGCCGTATTTGGGAGGTCAAGGGCACTGCTGGTGCCTCTGGCTGCTACAAATGTGAGAAGTGCATCCAGGTAGAGCTCCTGAAGGGCCGTGTTGGGGAACTGGAGAAGCAAGTGGATGACGTCAGGTTCGTCCGAGAAACGGAGTCGTTCCTCGACATGTCCTACAGTAAGATTGTTACACCTATGGTACTGGAAGAGAGAAGGTGGGAGACAGTGAGAAAGGGAGGGAAGCATGGAATGCAAACGTCCCCGGGTGTTGTACCTCTTGTGAACAGGTTCACCCACTTAGAAGCTGCCGGGACATAATACGTTTATGCACTGAGCGGCAGACTGGCCTGTGATGCGAATAGGGTTGTTGAGCCAAAACCAAAGAGGCCAACGTCAGGCAACGCCATTGTAGAGGGAGACTCCATTGTGAGAGGTACGGACAGGGGTTTCTGCGGCAACAGACGGGACTAGAGGATGGTGTGCTGCCTTCCTGGTGCCAGGATCCAGGATGTCACAGACAGAGTGCAGAAAATCCTCAAGGACGAAGGTGAACAGCCGGAAGTGGTAGTGCATGTCGGCACAAACGATGTCGGAAAGAAGGGGATGAATATTCTGCAGCGTGACTTTAGAGAGCTCGGAAAAATGCTGAAAAGCAGGACCTCCAGGGTTGTTATCTCCGGCTTGCTTCCAGTTCCTCCTGCTGGCGAGAGCAGGAACAGGGTGATACGGGACCTGAATGTGTGGCTGAGGAACTGGTGCACAGGGCAGGGATTTAGATTCTTAGATCACTGGGATCTGTTTTGGAGTAAGGGGGAACTCTACAAAAGGGACGGATTGCATCTTAAGAGTTGGGGGACCAGCATTCCGGCAGGCAGGTTTGCCACTGCTACACGGGTGGTTTAAAACTGAATAATGGGGGTGGCGTGTCAAATGGGATAGTTGAGGATGGTGTTAAAGGGAAAAGGGTTTCTTAAATGTGTGAGCGGAGAGACAGAGGGGTGTACAATGAGGGTAGAATCAATAGGTAGCAAGGTGAAAAGTAAAAGTGGCAGGCAGACAAATCCAGGGCAAAAATCAAAAAGGGCCACTTTTCAACATAATGGTATAAGGGGTAAGAGTGTTGTAAAAACAAGCCTGGAGGCTTTGTGTCTCAATGCAAGGAGCATTCGTGATAAGGTGGATGAGTTGCATGTGCAGATAGCTAATAATGACTATTATATAGTTGCGATCACGGAGACATGGCTCCAAGGTGACCAAGGCTGGGAGCTGAACATCCAGGGATATTCAATATTCAGGAGGGATAGACAGAAATGGAAAGGAGGTGGGGTAGCGTTGCTGGTTAGAGAGCAGATTAACGCAATAGAAAGGAAGCTTGGAGGATGTGGGATCGATATGGGTAGAGCTGCGAAACACTAAGGGGCAGAAAACGCTGGTGGGTGTTGTTTACAGGCCACCTAACAGTAGTAGTGGAGTTGGGGATGGCATCAAACAGGAAATTAGAAATGCGTGCAACAAAGGTAAAACAGTTATAATGGGTGACTTCGATCTACATATAAATTGGGTGAATCAAATTGGCAAGGGTGCTGAGGAAGATGATTTCTTGGAATGTATGCGGGATAGTTTTCTAAACCAACACGTAGAGGAACCAACGAGAGAGCAGGCTATTTTAGACTGGGTATTGAGTAATGAGGAAGGGTTAGTTAGCAGTCTTGTTGTGCGTGACCCCGTGGGCAATAGTGACCATAATATGGTTGAGTTCTTCATTAGGATGGAGAGTGACATTGTTAATTCGGAAACAAGGGTCCTGAACTTAAAGAAAGGTAACTTTGAGGGCATGAGACGTAAATGACCAAGATAGACTGGCAATTGATTCTTAATAGGTTGACGGTGGATATGCAATGGAAGGCATTTAAAGACTGCATGGATGAACTAGAACAATTGTTCATCCCAGTTTGGCAAAAAAATAAATCAGGGAAGGTAGTGCATCCGTGGATAACAAGGGAAATCAGGGATAGTATCAAAACAAAAGATGAATCGTACTAATTTGCCGGGAAAAGCAGCCTACCAGAGAACTGGAAGACATTCAGCGTCCAGCAGAGGAGGACAAAGGGCTTAGTTAAGAAAGGGAAAATAGATTATGAAAGAAAACTGGCAGGGAACATAAAAACTGACTGCAAAAGCTTTTATAGATATGTGAAGAGAAAAAGATTAGTTAAAACAAATGTAGGTCCCTTGCAGTCAGAAACGGGTGAATTGATAATGGGGAACAAGGAGATGGTAGACCAATTGAATAATTACTTTGGTTCTGTCTTCACTAAGGAATACATAAATAATCTGCTGGAAATAGCAAGGGACCGGGGGTCAAATGAGATGGAGGAACTGCGTGAAATCCAGGTTAGCCGGGAAGTGGTGTTGGGTAAATTGAATGGATTAAAGGCCGATAAATCCCCAGGTCCAGATAAGTTGCATCCCAGAGTACTTAAGGAAGTAGCTCCAGAAATAATGGATGTATTAGTGATGATTTTTCAAAACTCTTTAGATTCTCGAGTAGTTCCTGAGGATTGGAGGGTAGCTAATGTAACCGCATTTTTTATTTTTTAAAAAGGAAGGGAGAGAGAAAACGGGGAATTACAGACCATTTAGTCTAACGTCGGTAGTGGGGAAACTGCTAGAATCAGTTATTAAAGATGGGATAGCAGCACATATGGAAAGTGGTGAAATCATTGGTCAAAGTCAGCATGGATTTATGAAAGGTAAATCATGTCTGACGAGACTTATTGCATTTTTCGATGATGTAACTAGTAGAGTGGATAAGGGAGAACCAGTGGACGTGTTATATCTGGACTTTCAGAAGGCTTTCGGCAAGGTTCCACATAAGAGATTAGTATACAAACTTAAAGCACACGGCATTTGGGGTTCAGCATTGATGTGGATAGAGAACTGGCTAGCAGACAAGAAGCAAAGAGTAGGAGTAAACGGGTCCTTTTCACAATGGCAGGCAGTGACTAGTGGGGTGCCGCAAGGCTCAGTGCTGGGACCCCAGCTATTTACGATATATATTAATGATTTGGACGAGGGAATTGAATGCAACATCTCCAAATTTGCGGATGACACGAAGCTGGGGGTATGTGTTAGCTGTGTGGAGGATGCTAGGTGGCTGCACGGTGACTTGGATAGGCTGGGTGAGTGGGCAAATGCATGGCAAATGCAGTATAATGTGGATAAATGTGATGTTATCCACTTTGGTGGCAAAAACAGGAAAGTAGACTATTATCTGAATGGTGGCCGATTAGGAAAGGGGGAGATGCAAAGAGACCTGGGTGTCATGGTACACCATTAATTAAAAGTAGGCATGCAGGTGCGGCAGGCAGTGAAGAAGGCGAATGGTATGTTAGCAATCATAGCAAAAGGATTTCAGTTTCGGAGCAGGGAGGTCTACTGTAGTTGTACAGGGTTCTGGTGAGACCATGTCTGGAGTATTGCGTACAGTTTTGGTCTCCTAATGTGAGGAAGAACATTCTTGCCATAGAGGGAGTACAGAGAAGGTTCACCAGACTGATTCCTGGGATGTAGGAATTTCATATGAAGAATGACTGGATAGACTCGGTTTGTACTCGCTAGAATTTAGAAGATTGAGCGGGGATCTGATAGACACTTACAAAATTCTTAAGGGGTTGGACAGGCTAGATGCAGGAAGATTGTTCCCGATGTTGGGGAAGTCCAGAACAAGGGGTCACAGTTTAAGGATAAGGGGGAAATCTTTTAGGACCGAGATGAGGAAAACGTTTTTCACACATAGAGTGGTGAATCTCTGGAATTCTCTGCCACAGAAGGTAGTTGAGGCCAGTTCATTGGCTATATTTAAGAGGGAGTTAGATGTGGCCATTGTGGCTAAAGGGATCAGGGGGTATGGAGAGAAGGCAGGTACAGGATACTGAGTTGGATGATCAGCCATGATCATATTGAATGGCGGTGCAGGCTCGAAGGGCCGAATGGCCTACTCCTGCACCTAGTTTCTATGTTTCTATCTTTTTATAATTGTAAGAATGCCGTTCTTCAAATTTGGGGACCAAAATGTTTCACAAGACACCAGGTGGGGTCTTACTGGGGCCCAGTACAACTGCAGAAGGTCTTATTTGCTCACTATACTCGACTTCTCTTGTTAAAAAGCTTTGGTTTCTTCACTGCCTGCTGTACCTGCATGCTTACTGTCATCGACTGATGAACAAGGACCCGGATCCCGTTGTACTTCCCCTTTTCCCAACTTGACGCCATTTAGATAGTAATCTGCCTTCATGTTTTTTACACTAAATTGGATAATCTCACATGTATCCACATAAAACTTAATCTGCCACCATCTGCCCACTCCCCGAACCTGTCCAAGTCACCCTGCATTCTCATAGCATCCTCCTCACAGTACACTCTATCACCCAGCTTTTCGTCATCTGCAAATTTGCGAATGTTACTTTGAATCCCTTCATCCAAATCATTGATGTCTATTGTAAATAGCTGCGGTCCCAGCATCGAACCTTGCGGTACCACACTAGTCACTGCCTACCAAGCTGAAAGAGACCAGTTAATCCCTATACTTTGTTTCCTGTCTGCCAAGCAATTTTCTTCCATGTCGCCACTCTACCGCCAATACATTGTGCCCTCATTTTGCTCACTAATTCCATAGGTAGGACATTATCAAATGTTTTCTGAAAGTCCGGGTACACTACATCCACTGGCTCTCCCTAGTCCATTTTCCTAGGTGCATCCTCAGAAAACTGCAGAAGATGAGTCAAGCATGATTTCCCCTTCGTAAATCCATGCTGACTCATACCGATCCTGTTACTGCTATCCAAATTACCGCTATTTCATCATTTATAATTGACTCCAGCATCTTCTCCACCACCGACGTAAGGCTAACTGGTCTATAATTCCTTGTTTTCTCTTTCCTGCCTTCATTAAAAAATGGGATAGCATTAGCTACCATCCAATCCACAGGAACTGATCCGGAATCTATAGAACATTGGAAAATTATCACCAATGCATCCACGATTTCTGGAGCCACTTCCTTAAGTACCCTGGGATGCAGGCCATCAGACCCTGGGGATTTATCAGCCGTCAGTCCCATCAGTTCACCCAACACCATTTCCTGACTAATGTGGATTTCCTTCAGTTCCTCTGTCACCCCCGATCCTCTGACCACTACTATATCAGGAAAATTGTTTGTGTCCTCCTTAGTGAAGACGGATACATAATACCTGTTCAACTCATCTGCCATTTCCTTGTGCCCCATAATAAATTCACCTTTTTCAGTCATCAGTGGTCCAACTTTGATCTTAACTATTCTTTTTTTGCTCTTCACATACCTAAAGAAGCGTTTACTATCCTCCTTTATATTATTGGCTAACTTACCTTCGTACCTCATCTTTTCTCCCCATAATGTATTTTTAGTTATCTTCTGTTGTTCTTTAAACACTACCCAATCCCCTTGCTTCCCGCTCGTCTTTGCTATGTTGTACTTCTTCTCTTATATGATTCTACTGTCCATGGCATTCCTTGTCAGCCATGGTCGTGACTTTCTCCCCTTGGAATCTTTCATCCTCTTTGGAATGAACTGTCCTGCACCTTGTGTATTATTCCTAGAAACACCTGCCGTTGTTGTTCCACTCTCATCCCGATCTTTCCAGTCAACTTTGGCCAGCTCCTCCCTCATGGCCCCAGTGTCCCATTTATTCAACTGTAACACGGCCACTTCCGATTTACCCTTCTCCCTCTCCAACTGTAGATTAAACCCGATCATATTATGGTCACCGCCTCCTAATGGCTCCTTAATCTCAAGTTCGTTTATGAAATCCGGTTCATTACATAACTCTAAATCCATAATTGCCTTCTCCCTGGTAGGCTCCAATACAAGCTGTTCTAAGAATCCATCACGAAGGCATTCCACAAACTCCCTTACTTGGGGTCCAGTACACAATCATTCCGCAGCAGCTGGTGGAGAAGTTGGAGCTATTGGGGGTTGATGCTGACACATGTAACTGGGTCCTGAATTTTCTATCGCAACGGCAGCAGACAGTCAGGGTGGGCAGTAGGACATCAAAAACCATAGCCGTGAGTACTGGCTCGCCCCAAGACTGTGTCCTAAGCCCCCTGCTGTTTAGTCTGCTTACACACGACTGTACTGCTAGATTCAATAACCACTTCATCAACAAGTTCGCTGAGGACACAACAGTGGTGGATCTCATCAGTGACAATTATGAGTCGGCGTACAGGATGGAGGTGGAGCTGCTCACAGGATAGTGCAAATCCCACAACCTCGTTCTCAACGTGGGAAAAACTAAACAGATGGTGGTTGACTTCAGGAGGCCGGGAAAACAAAACCATACACCTCTGCACATCGATGGAGCTGATGTGGAAAGGGTCAGCAGCGTGAAGTTCCTAGGGCTCCACCTGTCAGATGACCTGACATCCACCACCAACAACACAGCACTGGTCAAGAGAGCCCAGCAGCGACTCCACCCTCTCCGAAGACGACGGAAAGCAGGTCTCCCCACTACACACCTACGAACCTTTTTATAGGGGGACAATCGAGAGCACATTAACCTACGGCATCACTTCCTGGTTCGGGAGCTGCAAGGCGCACGAACGGCACCAACTAGACAGGATTGTGAAGACTGCCAGCAGGATTATTGGTGCTCCACTCCCTTTCCTGCTGGACATATAACCATATAACCATATAACAATTACAGCACGGAAACAGGCCATCTCGACCCTTCTAGTCCGTGCCGAACACATAATCTCCCCTAGCCCCATATACCTGCGCTCAGACCATAACCCTCCATTCCCTTCCCATCCATATAACTATCCAATTTATTGTTAAATGATAAAAACGAACCTGCCTCCACCACCTTCACTGGAAGCGCATTCCACACAGCTACCACTCTCTGAGTAAATAAGTTCCCCCTCATGTTACCCCTAAACATCAGTCCCTTAATTCTCATGTCATTCCCCTTGTTTGAATCTTCCCTACTCTCAGTGGGAAAAGCTTTTCCACGTCAACTCTGTCTATCCCTCTCATCATTTTAAAAACCTCTATCAAGTCCCCCCTTAACCTTCTGCGCTCCAAAGAATAAAGCCCTAACTTGTTCAACCTTTCTCTGTAACTTAGTTGCTGAAACCCAGGCAACATTCTATTAAATCTCCTCTGTACTCTCTCTATTTTGTTGACATCCTTCCTATAATTAGGCGACCAAAATTGTACACCATACTCCAGAATTGGCCTCACCAATGCCTTGTACAATTTTAACATTACATCCCATATACAGGAAGAGATGTATCAGCAGAGCCATCTCCATCATCAAAGACCCCCTACCATCCATCGCATCACATATTATCCATCCTGCCATCTGGGAAGAGGTACAGGAGCATTAGCTGCAAAACCAGCAGGATGCTCCTCAGCTTCTTCCCGCAGGCTATAAAACTGATAAACGGACTTTGCCCCCCTGCCAAAGTATCGCGCACCAACCACCAACCTGGACACACTGCAGCAGAGCCACTGTCGTGCCGCTGCCGATCGGAACACCTGTTGGTGTTTAGTAACGAGTAGAGTGTTTTGTTCATGATATATGTATTTTTATTTCTGTTTATGTTTACTGCACACTGAATGAGCAACGTTTTTTTGTTTCCTCTGGGTATGTGAGCACTCAGGAAAATGACAATAAATATATACTACTAACCTGGTTTTCGCAGTCTACCTGCATGCTGAAATCTCCCATAACAACCACAGCATTACTTTTACTGCATGCCAATTTTAACTCCTGATTCAAATTGCACCCTATATCCAGGCTACTGTTTGGGCGCATGTAGATAAGTCCCATTAGGGTATTTTACACTTACAATTCCTTAGTTCTATCCATTCTGACTCCACATCTCATGTGTCAATGTCATCCCTTGCAATTGACTCAATTTCATTCCTCACCAACAGAGCTACTCCACCCTCTCTGCCCACCCGCCTGTCTTTGCGATATGAGCTATACCCTTGAATATTCTATTCCCAGCCCTGGCAATCTTGCAGCCATTTCTCAGTAATTCCCACTACATCATACTTGCATCATGGATCAATCAATCACTCACAATCAATCAATCAAACAACAAATCAATCAAACAATTATCCAATCACTCAATCAACAATCAATCAATGAATCAATCAACCAATCAATCATATCTCCCCTACATCTAACACTTCATACCTCCCACTCACTCAAACGCGTGAAGTGCCTCGACCCGGAACATCGTTTGTTCAGTTATCTGCACAATGGTTGCCTGATCCGCTGGGAAAACCAGAAGATTGTTTGTTAATCCACAACATTCTCCCCTGCAAATGTCCGAGATCGCTGTCCCAACGATGGGCTCATGTGGATTTTTTTATTTCTCATCCATCTCGCCGCAAACATAGAACCGCACACCAGAGGAACGAGTTCCCTGCGCCAACATTCCTGTGCCGAACGTGATGCCACATCAATCTCCCCGCCTACACAAAAATCATATCACACCATTCGCTGCAGATCTATGGACCTATTTAAAATAATTGTAAATGCCACTATCGTAATACCCTCCACCACTGCCCCCAGCTGTACATTGCAGGCGCCCGCCGTTCTCTGTGCACAAAACGTGTCCAGTGAAACTGCTGTTGGCGAAGTGGCAGGAATAATGATCACAGGATGGATGATAGACGATGATTCCGACAATTGAGATATTGAACTTTGCTGTCTCCTCCCCTTCCTCAGTCCCCCTACTGTCTCCTCCCATCCCCCAGCCTTCGGGCTCCTCCTCCTTTTTCCTTTCTTGTCCCCACCCACCCCCGCCCCCGATCAGTCTGAAGAAGGGTTTCGGACCGAAACGTTGCCTATTTCCTTCGCTCCATAGATGCTGCTGCACCCGCTGAGTTTCTGCAGCTTTTTTGTGTACCTTCGATTCTCTAGCATCTGCAGTTCCTTCTTAAATAACGAGATGTTGAACTAATTGGCTCCATGGCCTCAACGGCGATGGCCGACTCGTGTGCGTTACCACACTGGGTCCATGCTGACATTAGCCCCATCGTATCACTATTTATAATTTGCAAGGAATGTAAGCAATACGTGCGAAACGTTCCCGATTTTACCTTGCAGAAGTAACAGTGGGAAGCAATATTGCCAGATCATTGTGTTTTCTTGAATATATCGTCCTTTACTGGATCTGTAAAAAAAAGAACAATCAAATTATATTATTATGGGCGGCACGATGGCACAGCGGATAGTTGTTGCCTTACAGTGTGGAGAGACTGTTCCATCCTGCCTCTGGGAACTGTCTGTCCGGAGTTTGTATGTTCTTCACATAACCTGCGTGGGGTTACGGCTGGAGCTGCGCTTTCCTCCCACACTCCAAAGACGTAGTGATTTGTTGACTATTTGGCATCAATAATATTGTAAATTTCGGCTAGTGTGTGTGGGATGATGTTAGTGTGCACGAACCGTTGGTCGGCGCGGACTCGGCAGGCCGAATGGCATGTCTCCGCGCTATATATATAAATTAATCTGAACTAATTCTTAATAAATATATTCTCGTTTTGCCGTTCTGCACCTCAGAAATACTAAGGACAAATATTCATAACATAATCGATATACCAACAGATCGCAGGAGATCCCGAAGAAAATCCAGGCAGTTCACTGCGAGAAAGTACATATTCCGTACAGACAGCACCTGTAGTCGGGATCGAACGAGGGTAAAGCAGCAAATCCACCGCTGCGCCACCGTGCCACCGTACGGTTATATGAAGAGGAAAGATACATGGAAGTTAGGGTTCTGAGATCGGGTAATAGAAGAGCATAGAAAATAGAAATGCACGTGAACAAGCTTTTTGACCTATAATGTTTGTGTTGAATGCGATGCTGAGTTCAAACAATCTCACCCCGGCTACACGAGGCACAATCTTCCATATCTTCACCATTTCCTGATCATCGTTACATTTTGCAATGTTTTAATTCATGTGCTCTCTATCTCTCTATATCACCTGCTATATATCTCGTTTCTCATTCCCCTAACTTTCAGCGTGAAGAAGGGCCTCGACACGAAACGTCACCAAAGATGCCGCCTTACTCGCTCAGTTACTCCAGCCTTTTGTGTCTATCTTCAAGCTCAGTTAGGCATGAACCAGATGGATAGAATGGTCTGTTCTAGTATTGCAAAGCTCGATGATTTTAACAATCTTTCTGGGTGTGTAATTTCAGGAAAATACTTGAATCAGACAAAGAAAAACAACGAAGAAGGGTTTCGGCCCGAAACGTTGCCCTTTTCCTTCGCGCCATAGATGCTGCTGCACCCGCTGAGCTTCTCCAGCTTTTTTGTGTACCTTCGATTTTCAAGCATCTGCAGTTCCTTCTTAAACAATAAAACAACCCAAATGATCTTGGCTCAAAAATAAATGTTGTTTTATTTTATTTTAATTGCGTTATTGGCTGTCAACATGCTGATTCCCCAACCACATGGTTCAATCGCCCAGGGCCAGAACCGTCATTTACCCCTCCCTTTACCATCCACAAGACTCCTGGGACATTCAGCAGTGATGATTTCGCCTTTGAGCTCTGCTGCGGGATTTGTAGCCAAATTATTTTGGCTGGATAACGATATTGCCACATCTGCATGAAGCCCCGTTGCAACATTTGTACCAGAAACAAAGTCGAAAGCAGACTTCACAATGAAACGTTCATGTATTGTGACATTCGGAGACTACTATAACTTCACAAAAAATTGGAGCGAAAAGTTAACATTTCCCAATGGATTTCAGAGAAGTCAGGTGGACATTTTATTTTAGCAAGGAGGCAAGAATGCAGAGTATACATACAGACTTGCATCAACACACGCACACACACACACACACACACACACACACACACACACACACACACACACACACACACACACACACACACACACACACACACACACACACACACACACACACACGCACACACGCACACACACGCACACACACACACACACACGCACGCACGCACACACACAGACACACACATACCGACAAACACCCACACACACACACAAACTTACAAACACACACCCACAAACAAACACTTGCAAACACATACACACACACTTTTTTTTTTTGTGTGTTTATTTTATTAGAAGTTAATACAGCACAAAACAGTACAGTGGCACCTAATTTTAGGTGCCAACTATGTAATACCGTAATCCATTCTATGTACAACCTCTAGTTTTATGTTATAAGAAAGAAGTAAGCAGAACAAGAAAAAGAAAGCAATAGAAAGGGGAAAAAGTGGAAAAATAGATGGTAGAGAGTAGAAAAACGTGAAGTGTGTATATAAAAAATAAAAAAATAAAGAGAGAAAGAGGAAAGTAGAAATAGAAGAGAAGGCCCCTTAAAAGAGAATTTTTCAAATCTGTATTCGGAGATGTAGCTCTATCCGCTTCATGAACTGAAATCAGCAATCCTTACGGCACCGCTGCATCACATGATTCCAAAAAGTCGATGAAAGGAGACCAACTCTTTAAGAATTGGTCATATTTATCTATTAGTCGGTTACTTGCAAACACATACACACACACTTACACACACACACACTTATAAACACACCCACTTGCGTACACAAACTTACAAACACACACACTTACAAACACACTCACTTGCACACACTCACTTGCGCACACACACACACACACACACACACACACACACACACGCACACACGCACACACGCACACACGCACACACACACGCACACACACAGACACACACATACCGACAAACACCCACACACACACACAAACTTACAAAACACACACCCACAAACAAACACATACACTTGCAAACACATACACACACACTTACACACACACACACTTACAAACACACTCACTTGCGTACACAAACTTACAAACACACACACTTACAAACACACTCACTTGCACACACTCACTTGCACACACACACACACACACACACACACACACACACACACACACACGCACACACGCACACACGCACACACGCACACACCCACACAGACACACACATACCGACAAACACCCACACACACACACACAAACTTACAAACACACACCCACAAACAAACACATACACTTGCAAACACATACACACACACTTACACACACACACACTTACAAACACACTCACTTGCGTACACAAACTTACAAACACACACACTTACAAACACACTCACTTGCACACACTCACTTGCACACACACACACACACACACACACACACACACACACACACACACACACACACACACACACACACACACACACACACACACACACACACACACACACACACACACACACACACACACGCACGCACGCACGCACGCACACACACCAGCACGCGCCCACGCTCTCTCTCGCATTCTCACATAAACCGGACTCACCAAACCAGACCACAACACCCCCCATTCTTTTGTCATATGCATAGAGAGCAAATTCGATAAACTCGACAGAAGCTAAAGTCCTACTTACGTTCAAACCTGTCGGGGTTGCACCTTGCATGGAGTCTGCAGGTAATTGCTGGAGCGTAGTTTATTAGAAACCACAGATCCGGGAAAAGAACTGGCCAACGATTCGCCTGGTGGTACTGTAAATAGAGTGGTCTTCGGTCTTATTTCTGTATGTTTGTTCGTTTACCTCTGTAGTTGTGTTCTGTAGCCTTGCTCTGTAGATATGTTCAGTAGTATCGGCAGTGATTCTGCGGGTTTGGTTACTTCGGTTCGAAAACCGTCGCACCTGTAAATTTCAGATACAGCAGCGTTAAAACCTGACGCTGGGCCTCTTAACGCCACAGAACCGATGTTGGTTTTGAAATGTCGAAATGAGCCGGATTGATCTGCTTCTGTACCAGCAGGGCCAGTTGAAGGGAAACGGACGTGGGACGACTACTAGCCACGTCAGAGAGGCGGCGATTGGACGTCCTCTTAGAAGGTGTTTCCGTGCCCATATTTGAAACAGTTGCCGGAATGATTGAAAACCCGTTAAACCTCAGACATTTTTAATCAGTTGATACATTCGAGTTAGACTACCTAAACCACAACTATTTGGAAACCACACGAGAAGTGCAAATACAATCTTCAGTATGAATCGCCTTGCAAATTCAGTGACAGATCAGACCGTGTCCTTGGTGCAGATGGTCATTCATAATGCTACCTGCTTGGAAAATATGAAGCGAGGAGAATCGTGAGTGAGTAATACGGGAAGCGATGAATTTAGTTTAGTTTAGTTTGGTTTAGTTTAGTTTAGTTTAGTTTAGTTTAGTTTAGTTTAGTTTAGTTTAGTTTAGTTTAGTTTAGTTTAGTTTGATTTAGTTTAGTTTGGTTTAGTTTAGTTGAGTTGAATTGAGTTGATTTGGTTTAGTTGAGTTTAGTTTAGTTTTCGTTTACTTCAGTTTAGTTTAGGTCAGATTAATTTAGTGATACAGCGGGGAACCAGGCCCTTTAGCCCACCGAGGTTCAATAACCATATAACCATATAACAATTACAGCACGGAAACAGGCCATCTCGGCCCTACAAGTCCGTGCCGAACAATTATTTACCCTTAGTCCCACCTGCCTGCACTCATACCATAACCCTCCATTCCCTTCTCATCCATATGCCTATCCAACTTATTTTTAAAAGATACCAACGAACCTGCCGTCACCACTTCCAATGGAAGCTCATTCCACACCGCTACCACTCTCTGAGTAAAGACGTTCCCCCTCATGTTACCCCTAAACTTCTGTCCCTTAACTCTGAAGTCATGTCCTCGTGTTTGAATCTTCCCTATTCTCAAAGGGAAAAGCTTGTCCACATCAACTCTGTCTATCCCTCTCATCATTTTAAAGACCTCTATCAAATCCCCCCTTAACCTTCTGCGCTCCAGAGAATAAAGACCTAACTTATTCAACCTTTCTCTGTAACTTAGTTGTTGAAACCCAGGCAACATTCTAGTAAATCTCCTCTGTACTCTCTCTATTTTGTTGACATCCTTCCTATAATTGGGCGACCAAAATTGTACGCCATACTCCAGATTTGGTCTCACCAATGCCTTGTACAATTTTAACATTACATCCCAGCTTCTATACACAATGCTCTGATTTTACTTCGGAGTCACGTGAGTGACTACGTGAAGAACCCACCCAGTGCGCAGGCGCGGCATTACGCCAGCAGCGCAACAGCGGCGGCAGCTGGAGCCAGGCTCTCCAGCTGCAGGATAAAGACAAGACCTCAGGTAAGTGAGTCTTTTGTATTGCAGAGAAGTCGCTAGCATGGCTACCCGCAAGCGACAAACTAAACGGACTGCCTGCCCAACTCCCCCCGAGGAAGGGTCGACATCTGGGCGGCAGCCACTGGCGGCAGAGGAGCATTTTCAGCGCTCCCGTACACCCGACCCCGAGCCGCTCCCTGTGCTGCCGACTTCAACACCTCGCACAGGGAGGAAATCCACCCGTAAAACGGACCGGCCGGTGGTCTCTGACTCGTCGGAGGATCGGGAACATTCTCCACCGGCTAAACGGGGAGACAGCCGCTTAAGCTGCATGAGGCAGCTCCTCGAACAAATGTTCGAGCAGGAGATGCAGGCAAGGCATCTCCAGGGAGGACGGGCTGAGGCCTCCTCCAAACCGTCACCTTACCCCTCTGCTCCCTCCTTGTTTGAGGTCAGCAAGGGAGGCCAGGACTGGGCTGGCTTATCGCAGGGGCAGGCGGACGACTGCACAAGTATGCCAGGGGAGCAGGAGGAAGAAGAGCTGCTGGGTGTGGTCAACAGATATGCGGCGCCCCCGAGGGCCGGGAGAATGCTGACCCCTAAAATGGCGGCAAGCATAAACCGGCTATCCAACAAGCCTCTCCAGGAAAAAGTACTCCAGGAGGCTCTCGAGACGTACACGGCACCCGAGAACTGTGAGGCGCTGCGGGTTAAGACCGTCAATGGCCAGATATGGAGCCAGCTAGGCCAACACATCAGGAGCCAAGAGCTGAAGATGCAGCGCATCCTGAAGCTCCATACCGCAGCCATCACCGCCTTTGCTCGGTCCGCAGAGCTCACGGACCTCACTACACCCCAACAGGATGTCCTAGCTCTGATGTGTAACACCCACTTTGAGATGAACAACTTAAGGCGGGAGAACATCAGGCCTGCCCTCAACCCCAAATATGCGGGGCTTTGTAAAGCTCCTGCGCCAGAGAAAGAGGCACTGCTATTTGGGGCTGACCTGGGGACAAGGCTGAAAGAACTTGAAGAGGCAGCCAACCAGTAGGCCTCATGAGGGCAGGACCAGCGCCGAGCAGGGCGAAGACACCCAGTTGGCAGCACCCCTCGGCATCCACCAGCAGATACCGGACTGGTGAAAGCCTGGCGACCGCTCCTCACTACCCCCACAGCTCTTTTTTAGAGAGGGGCCCAGAGCGGAGCCGTGGGAAGATACGCCGCCCCGTGACAGCACCAACAAGAACGCCCTCGAGCCAAACCCACCAACGGAGACGCTCCCAAAAATGAACATGGAGGTAGGTGGGTCTGGTTCCTGTCAACATACAACAACCAAGGGTGTTTTACTAACAGGAGGGCGTTTACGGTTCTTTAAACATGTTTGGTGTACTATCACTAACAACAAATACATACTCAACAGTATTAGTGGATACAAAATTGAATTTAAAACAGGCATAATACCGCCGGTTCAGCATATACCCCAAAGGGTATTCCTTCCTACTGAACTAGAGAAGGAGGAAGGACAGGCTGAACTAGATAGGCTCATGTCTAAAGGGGTCATTGAAAGGACCAGACATGAGCCATTGGAATTTGTATCAAATATATTTCTTAAAACCAAAAAAGATGGTGGATGTCGCATCATCATTGATCTAACATCACTAAATCAATCTGTTGAGTATCAACATTTCAAAATGGAGACATTTGTCACTGCCAGACAACTGATCTCCAAGGGATACTTCATGGCAAGCATAGACATCAAAGATGCTTACTATTTAGTACCCATTCACAAGGATCATTTTAGATATCTGAAATTTATCTGGATGGAGCAACAATGGCAATATAGAGCACTGCCCAATGGGTTAACGACAGCTCCCAGATTATTTACCAAAATTCTTAAAGTAGCCATGAAAATATTAAGAGAACAAAAATACCTAGTCATGGCTTATCTGGATGACATTCTCATAATGGGGAGAACCAAGGAACTAGCTGTCGCAGCAGTTTCAGCTACTAAACAACTCCTTGAAACGTTGGGATTTGTTCTACACCCAGATAAATCGAAATTGAAGCCGTCAACTAACATGGACTATCTAGGCTTCACCATCGATTCTACCCACATGACTGTTACTCTGCCAAGGGATAAAAAGGTTGCATTAGCGCAAGCATGCAACAATTTAATCTCAAATTCACAACCAAGGATCCGGCATGTTGCCAGAGTCATTGGGAGTATTGTAGCAGCATTTCCAGCTGCACAATATGGACCCTTGCATTACCAAAATTTACAAAGAGCAAGGACACATGCACTACAACAAAGTAGGGGGCATTATGACCGAACTATGTATTTACCCACTGAGGCCATATCAGAACTTCAGTGGTGGTCAGAAAATATTTGGCACAGTTACAGTCCCGTTGTCATCACCAATCCTAACATAGTCATCACGACGGATGCCAGTGCTTTAGGCTGGGGAGCTACTAACTCTATATCCAGCACAGGTGGCAGATGGACTAATTCCGAGACATCGCTACTACACTCACTAGGCATAAATTATTTGGAGATGCTGGCCGCCTTTTATGGGCTAAAAGCATATTCATCCAATATGCAGCACGTGCATGTTAGGTTAATGATTGACAATACAACGGTGGTGGCCTACATCAAGCACATGGGTGGCATAAAATCAGTATCATGCGACAAATTGGCTAATATAATCTGGCAATGGTGTGTCGAGAGACATATTTGGCTATCAGCTGCCTATCTACCAGGTAAGCTAAACACAGTGGCAGACACCAGGTCACGAAAATTCAATGATAACATCGAATGGATGTTAGATCCAAAAATATTTGCAAAAATTACTAAGCAATATGGAACGCCAGATATAGATTTGTTCGCGTCTAGATTGAATCACCAGTTACCCATGTATGTGGCTCGGGAACCAGACCCAGAGGCAGCAGCGGTAGATGCCTTCACGCTGGATTGGGGAAATTTCTTTTTCTATGCTTTCCCTCCCTTCTGCCTCATCAGCCGGGTACTCCAGAAAATACAGTCAGACTCTGCTTCAGGTATTTTGGTCGTACCCGACTGGCCTACCCAACCATGGTTCCCAGTCTTTCACGACATGGTGGTTGAGTCACCTATGGTCTTTAACAGTCACCCACAGCTATTGACTCACCCAGTATCCGGCATAAGTCATCCATGCCATAAAAATTTAAAACTCCTGGTTTGTAGGTTTTAACCAGGCCTTACCAGGAACTGGGTTTATCAGAGAGAACAATCACCACCATGTCGGCATCCCTGCGAGACTCAACCAAGAAGCAGTACCTGACATATATCAAGAAATGGGAGCAGTACTGCTTGGATGCAGGGGCGTCGTATAAGAAAGCCACAATCACGGACGTGTTGGAGTTCCTGGCCCATTTACACCATGACCAGAAGATGAGCTACAGTGCCGTCAATGCAGCACGAAGTGCCCTGTCCGCTTATCTCATGCCAACCGGACACCATAGCATCGGGTCCCACCCGCTTGTCATAAAACTCCTCAAGGGGATTTACAATAACAAACCCCCTACACCCAGGTATACCCATGTATGGGATACAAGTGTCGTGCTATCACACCTCAGAGGATGGCCACCGGTGGGATCCCTCAGTCTAGAGCAATCCACACTCAAGACCCTGATGCTAATGGCGCTCGTCTCTGCACAAAGGGTCCAGTCACTACATAAACTACGACTGGACAACATGGTAACTACCCCAGACTGCATCACATTCACTATGCCGGGGTTAGTTAAACAAAGCAGGCCAGGTATGTCCAACTCGCCATTAATCTTCCGGGCCTACCCTCCAGAACCTAGGCTCTGTGTAGTGACCCATGTATACAACTATGTAGACACAACCCACACACTTAGAGGGAGTGAAAAAGCCTTATGGGTCAGCCACAAGAAGCCTTTTGGACGGGTAACCAGCCAAACTATATCCAGGTGGTTAAAACAGGTCCTGAAAGCTGCAGGGATTAACACTGATGTTTTCAAATCCCATTCTATTAGGGCAGCATCTACGTCAGCTGCGGAACGGATGGATGTTCCCATAGACCACATCCTAAGCACAGCAGGATGGTCAAGGGAATCGACGTTCCGGATATTCTACCATAAACCGCTGATGCAGAAAGACTTGTTTGCAGAGAACATTTTAGAAACTGCAAACTTATAATTTTAAGCCTAAGGGAGCTATTTTTGTTATTGTTTAATAAACAATTTTTGTTTTCAAAACAAACAAATTCGTTGGTCTTTAGATACCACTTCCTCCCTCGATAACTTCGGCAGCGAGTGATATAGCTGTTACACGGTTTGAAATCACAGATCTTTGAAGTCTTCACGTAGTCACTCACGTGACTCCGAAGTAAAATAGTGAGATTAAACGAGTACTTACCAGTGCGAAGTTTGATCTGTATTTTATGAGGAGTTACGATGAGGGATTACGTGCCCTCCGCTCCCACCCTCAGTATATGGATCAAACTCGAGCTGATGTCTCTTTAATCTTTACTATCTTTACTTCAAATATTGTGTCTACCTGTGATTCCACACCGCTGCTTGGAAGTATGCCGCGCCTGCGCACTGGGTGGGTTCTTCACGTAATCCCTCATCGTAACTCCTCATAAAATACAGATCAAACTTCGCACTGGTAAGTCCTCGTTTAATCTCACTATTTATAAAGGCTAGCATACAAAAAGCTTTCTTTACCACCCTGTTTATATGAGATTCCACCTTCAAGGAACTATGCACGGTTATTCCCAGCTACATCTGTTCAACTGCATTCTTCAATTCCCTACCATTTACCATGTACGTCCTATTTTGATTTGGCCTGCCAAGGTGTAGCACCTCACATTTATCAGCATTAAACTCCATCTTCCATCTTTCAGCCCATTCTTCCAAATGGCCTAAAGCACTATGCAGACTTGGGAAATCCTCTTCATTATCCACAACACCCCCTATCACGGTACCATCTGCATACTTACTAATCCAATTTACCACACCTTCATCCAGATCATTGATGTACATGACAAACAACAAAGGATACACAACACAGATCCTCGAGGCACCCCACTAGTTACCTGCCTCCAACCCGACAAACAGCCATCCAGCACCACCCTCTGGCGTCTCCCATTCAGCCACTGTTGAACCCATCTTGCTACTCCTGCATTTATACCCAACAGTTGAACCGTCTTAACCAACCTTCCATGAGGAACCTTGTCATAGGCCTTACTAAAGTCCATATAAACAACATCCACTGCTTTACCCTCGTCAATTTCCCTAGTAACCTCTTTAAAAAATTCAAGAAGATTAGTCAAACATGACCTTCCAGGCACTAATCCACGTTGACTGTTCCTAATCAGACCCTGTTTATCCAGATGTTTATATATATTATATCTAAGTATCTTTTCCATTAATTTGCCTACCACTGAAGTCAAACTAACAGGTCTATAATTGCTAGGTTTACTCTTAGAACCCTTTTTAAACAATGGAACAACATGCGCAGTACGCCAATCCTCGGGGCTATTCCCGTTCCTAATGACATTTGAAATATTTCTGTCATAGCCCCGGTTATTTCTACACTAACTTCCCTCAATGTCCTAGGGAATATCCTGTCAGGACCTGCAGACTTATCCACTTTTATATTTTTCAAAAGTGTCAGTACTTCTTTTACTTTGAAACTCATAGTATCCATAGCTACTCTACTAGCTTCCCTTACCTCACATAATTCAATATCCTTCTCCTTGGTGAATACCGAAGAAAATACATTGTTCAATATCTCCCCCATCTCTTTTGGCACTGCAGATAGCTGTCCACTCTGTCTCACCAATGGACCAATTTTATCCCTCGTTATCCTTTTGCTAATAATATAGCTGTAGAAACACTTTGGATTTACTTTCACCTTACTTGCCAAAGCAACCTCATATCTTCTTTTAGCTTTTCTAATTTCTTTCTTAAGATTCTTTTTGCATTCCGTATACTCCTCAAGCACCTCATTTACTTCATGCTGCCTATAATTATTGTATATCTCCCTCTTTTTCCGAACAAGATGTCCAATTTCCCTCGAAAATCATGGCTCTTTCCAATGTTTACTGTTTCCTTTCAACCGAACAGGGACATAAATATTCTGTACTCTTAAAATTCCCCCTTTAAATGTCCTCCATTTCTCTTCTACATCCTTCCCATAAAACAAAATGTCCCAGTTCACTCCTTTTAAAACATTTCGCATCTCATCAAAGTTAGCCTTTCTCCAATCAAAAATCTCAACCCTAGGTCCAGTTCTGACCCTCTCCATAATTATATTGAAACTAATGGTATTGTGATCACTGGACCCGAAGTGCTCCCCAGCGCATACCTCCGGCACCTGTCCCGTCTCATTTCCTAACAGGAGGTCCAGCACTGCCCCTCCTCTAGTAGGTACATCTATGTATTGCTGTAAAAAACTATCCTGCACATATTTTACAAACTCCAAACCATCCAGCCCATTTACAGAATGTGTTTCCCAGTCTATATGTGGAAAGTTGAAATCTCCCACAATCACTACCTTGTGCTTAAAACTAATATCTGCTCTCTCCTTACATATTTGCTCTTCCAATTCTCGATCCCCATTTGGCGGTCTATAATACAATGTAATATAAGTGTTGCTACACCTTTTCCACTTCTCAGTTCCACCCAAATAGCCTCCCTAGATCAGCCCTCCAATCTATCCTGCCAAAGCACGGCTGTAATATCTTTCCTGACTAGCAATGCAACACCTCCACCTCTTGCCCCTCCAATTCTATCACACCTGAAGCAACGAAATCCTGGAATATTTAGTTTCCAATCACAGCCCTCCTGCAACCATGTTTCACTGATCGCCACAACATCATACTTCCAGGAGTCTATCCGGACTCTAAGGTCATCCACCTTTCTTACAATGCTCCTTGCATTAAAATATGCACATTTAAGAAACCCTCCGTCTCTTATTCTCTGTTTATTTCATTTTCTTCCTTTCTCCTCTTGTGGCCGACTGCTTCCCTTTTCTGCTTCCTGCCTTCCATTCTGTCTACTAGCTTTCTCTATTTGAGTCCCTCGCCCCAACCATTCTAGTTTAAAGTCTCCCCAGTAGACTTTCCAAATTTCCCCGCCAGGATATTGGTCCCCCTCGGGTTCAAGTGCAAACCCATCCTTTCTGTACAGGTCCCACCTTCCCCCAAAAGAAGTCCCAATGATCCAGGAACTTGAATCCCTGCCCTCTGCACCAGTCTTTCAGCCACGCATTTATCCTCCACCTCGCTCCATTCCTACTCTCACTGTCGCGTGGCACAGGTAGTAATCCTGAGATTGTTACCTTTTTGGTTCTTTTCCTTAACTCTCCTCCCAACTCCCTAAATCATCCCTTCGGGACCTCTTCCTTTGTTTTAACCTATGTCATTGGTACCTATATGTACCACGACCTCAGGCTCCTCTCCCTCTGATTTCAGGATATCTTGCATGCGTTGAGACACGTCCGAGACCGCCATCCTGGTCTCCCGACGGCGTCCACAGAATCGCCTATCCGACCCCCTAACAATAGAGTCCCCAATTACTATTGCCCTCTTCTTGTTTTCCCTACCTTTCGGAGCAACAGGGCCGGTCTCTGTGCTGGAGGCCCGTTCGCTGTCGCTACCCCCGGGTAGGCTGTCACCCCCATCCGTACTCAAACAGGAGTACTTATTTGCAAGGTGTACCGACATTGGAGTACTCACTCGTTCCTGCCTCTGCCCCTTGCCCTTCCTTAGCGTGACCCACATATCTCTCTCCCGTGGTTTTGGAGTGACCACCTCCCTATAACTTCCCTCTATGACCTCCGCACTCTCCCTGATCAGACAGAGGTCATGGAGCTGCTGCTCCAGGATCCTAATACGGTCCCTTAGGAGCCCCATCTCGCTGCACCTGGTGCAGATGTGGACGTCTGGAGGGCCATCCGCCACCATGACCTCCCACATCTGACATCCAGAACAGTGCACTGCTCTGACTGTCATTCTCTCGCCTTACCCTGGATCCGATACAAGTATAATACAATAGAAATTGCTCGGAGAAATCAGCAGGTATCTGACTCACAACAGCTGCTCGCTCTTGACCTTTAAACTGCACCTTTATTATATAAACAAAAAGCACTGTACCTTTACTAATGCACTGTACCCTTAGATCACTGTACCTTTACTAAACCTTTAACCAGAAAGCAGAAATGCTAACCTGAGGTTGCACCCAATCAGCTGCTTCCTCTAGTCTGCTTCCACCAATCAGCGGCTTCCACCAGAACCCTCCCTATGGAGTGTGGAACGTTACGGATTTGTTTAAAAAAAAGCCCCGACCCTCCTCCACACTCTCCAACAGTCCCGGGCCTCTGTGAAAACAAGCCCGGCGCCGATTTAACTACTCACCGCCCTGACTTTCCTCCACACTCTCCAACGATCCCGCGCCTCTGTAAAAGCAAGCCCCGCGCAATATTTAAGTACTCACCGCCCTGATCCTCCTCCACACTCTCCAACGGCCCCGGGCCTCTGTAAAAGCAAGCCCCGCGCCCGAATTAAGCACACACCGCCCTGACCCTCCTCCGCACTCTCCAACGGTCCCGGGCCTTTGTAAAAGCAAGCCCCGCGCCCGATTTAAGTACTCACCGCCCTGACCCTCCTCCACACTCTCCAACGGTCTCGGGCCTCTGTAAAAGCAAGCCCCGCGCCCAATTTAAGCACTCACCGCCCTGACCCTCCTCCACACTCTCCAACGGTCCCGGACCCCTGTAAAAGCAAGCCCCGCGCCCGATTAAGTACTCACCGCCCTGAACCTCCTCCACACTCTCCAACGGTGGCGGGACTCTGTGGGACGTGTTGGTCGGGGTGGGACTAATGTAGATGTGACATGTTGGTCTAGGTGTGTCTAGTGTAGATGGGATCATGTTGGTCGGGTGGTGGGACTAGTGTAGATGAGGCATGTTGGTCGGGGTGGGACTAGTGTAGATGGGGCCTGTTGGTCGGGGTGGGACTAGTGTAAATGGGGTATAGTGGACAGGGTGGGGCTGGGATGGGGCATGTTGGTCGAAGTGGGACTAGTGTAGATGGGTCATGTTGGTCGGGGTGGGACTGGTGTAGGTGGGGCACGTTTGTCGGGGTGGGACTAGTGTATGCGGGGCATGTTGGTCGGGGTGGGACTAGTGTAGATGGGGCATGTTGGTCGGGGTGGGACTAGTGTAGATGGGGAATGTTGGTCGGGGTGGGACTAGTGTAGATGGGGCATGTTGGTCGGGGTGGGACTAGTGTAGATGGGGCATGTTGGTCGGGGTGGGACTAGTGTAGATGGGGCATGTTGGGGGTGGGACGTGTAGATGGGGGCATGTTGGTCGGGGTGGGTCTAGTGTAGATGGGTCATGTTGGTCGGGGTGGGACTAGTTTAGATGGGGTCATGTTGTTCGGGTGGGACTAGTGTAGATGGGGCATGTTGGTCGGGGTGGGACTAGTGTAGATGAGGCATGTTGGTCGGGGTGGGACTAGTGTAGATGGGGGCATGTTGGTCGGGTGGGACTAGTGTAGATGGGGCATGTTGGTCGGGGTGGGACTAGTGTGATGGATGTTGGTCGGGGTGGGACTAGTGTAGATGGGGCATGTTGGTCGGTGTGGGACTAGTGTAGATGGGGCATGTTGGGCGGGGTGGGACTAGTGTAGATGGGGCATGTTGGTCGGGGTGGGACTAGTGTAGATGGGGCATGTTGGTGGGGGTGGGACTAGTGTAGATGGGGCATGTTGGTCGGGGTGGGACTAGTGTAGATGGGGCATGTTGGTCGGGGTGGGACTAGTGTAGAGGTGGGATGTTGGTCGGGGTGGGACTAGTGTAGTTGGGGCATGTTGGTCGGGAAGGGGCATAGTGTAGATGGGGCAGGTTGGTGGGGGTGGGACTAGTGTAGATGGTGCATGTTGGTCGGGGTGGGACTAGTGTAGATGGGGCATGTTGGTCGGGGTGGGACTAGTGTAGATGGTGCATGGTGGTCGGGGTGGGACTAGTGGAGATGGGGCATGTTGGTCGGGGTGGGAAGAGGGAAGATGGGGTAGGTGGGCGGGGGGGGGACTAGGGTAGATGGGGCATGTTGGTCGGGGTGGGACTAGTGTAGATGGGGCATGTTGGTCGGGGTGGGACTAGTGTAGAGGGGGCATGTTGGTCGGGGGGGGACTAGTGTAGATGGGGCATGTTGGTCGGGGTGGGACTAGTGTAGATGGGGCATGTTGGTCGGGGTGGGACTAGTGTAGATGGGGCATGTTGGTCGGGGTGGGACTAGTGTAGATGGGGCATGTTGGTCGGGGTGGGGGGACTAGTGTAGATGGGGCATGTTGGTCGGGGTGGGTGGACTAGTGTAGATGGGGCATGTTGGTCGGGGTGGGACTAGTGTAGATGGGGCATGTTGGTCGGGGTGGGACTAGTGTAGATGGGGCATGTTGGTCGGGTGGGACTAGTGTAGATGAGGCATGTTGGTTGGGGTGGGTCTGGTGTAGATGGGCATGTTGGTCGGGGTGGGACTAGTGTAGATGGGGCATGTTGGTCGGGGTGGGGCTAGTGTAGATGGGGCATGTTGGGCGGGGTGGGACTAGTGTAGATGGGGCATGTTGGTCGGGGTGGGACTAGTGTAGATGGGGCATGTTGGTTGGGGGTGGGACTAGTGTAGATGGGCATGTTGGTCGGGGTGGGACTAGTGTAGATGGGGCATGTTGGTCGGGGTGGGACTAGTGTAGATGGGGCATGTTGGTCGGGTGGGACTAGTGTAGATGGGGCATGTTGGTCGGGGTGGGGCTAGTGTAGATGGGGCATGTTGGTCGGGGTGGGACTAGGGTAGATGGGGCATGTTGGTCGGGTGGGACTAGTGTAGATGGGGCATGTTGGTCGGGGTGGGACTAGTGTAGATGGGGCATGTTGGTCGGGGTGGGACTAGTGTAGATGGGGCATGTTGGTCGGGGTGGGACTAGTGTAGATGGGGCATGTTGGTCGGGGGGACTAGTGTAGATGGGGCATGTTGGTCGGGGTGGGACTAGTGTAGATGGGGCATGTTGGTCGGAGTGGGACTAGTGTAGATGGGGCATGTTGGTCGGGTGGGACTAGTGTAGATGGGGAATGTTGGTCGGGGTGGGACTAGTGTAGATGGGGCATGTTGGTCGGGGTGTGACTAGTGTAGATGGGGTATGTTGGTCGGGGTGGGACTAGTGTAGATGGGGCATGTTGGTCGGGGTGGGACTAGGGTAGATGGGGCATGTTGGTCGGGGTTGGTCGGGGTGGCAGTAGTGTAGATGGGGCACGTTGGCCAGGGTGGGACTAGTGTTAAGGGGCATGATGGAAGGGGTGGGACAAGTGTAGATGGGGCATGTTGGTCGGGGAGGAACTAGTGTAGATGGGGCATGTTGGTCGGGGAGGGACTAGTGTAGATGGGCATGTTGTCTGGTGCGGGACTAGTG